>NW_021634316.1:0-104273 GCF_004799145.2 Neltuma alba | reverse complement strand
ATATCAAGGCACCTCAAGAAAACACCATGAAAGGGCTTATTCTTTGCTGAGAACAAAGAAAGGACATCAATCTTTACACTGATGCTGATTGGGCAGGATATGTCGTTGATTGAAAAACTGGTTTTTGTAGTTATTTTAGGGCATTCTCGTGACTTCAAAAAGTAAAAAACAAAGTGTTGTTGCAAGAAGCACAGTTGAAGAATTCAGATCCTCGTCGCATGGGATTTGTGAAGTTGTGTAGATTAGAAGAGTACTAAGGGAGCTTGGAATTGAAATTGATGAACCAGCTAAGGTGTGGTGTGACAACAAAGCTGCAATAAGAATTTCTCAAAATCCTGTTTTACATGATGCAACCAAGCATATGGAAATTGACCACAGCTTCCATTAACAATCAGATTGAAGATGGCACCATTAATTTGTCCTACATACGCAATACGGAGCAGGTGGCTGATATCTTAACTGAAGTACTTTAGCGAGGACAGATTCAAGAAACTGAACTCCAAGCTGGGAATGATTAACATCGATGGGCCAACTAGAGGGGGAGTATTGGAGAATGTCGTTATTTAAGTGTTTAATTATTTATTTAGTTGTTGGGCCCTGTATTTCTAGGCCAAAATTAGTTCAGATATGCAGAATATCTTTTGCTTTCTCTTTCCATGGTTTTAGGAAGATTAGGATAGCAATCTGTCGCTAAACCCAAACTTAATCTCTTCCTATAAATGTTTTAGCTCTTGTTGAATAAAACTTGCTCAGTTCCACCCCAAATTCTTCATCTATAGAGACCAAATTGACGCTTACACTTGCAAAATGGCAAAGGATCCCAAAAAAATTGGGAATCTTTGTATATTAAATCAGATAACAAATCCCATACAATCTATGTCTTATATCAGAAAATCTGTCAACCAGGAAGTGAAAGGATTAGATAAATTGTTTTCAGCCAGCACTTTCAATCCTTCCAGATTTCCTAGTAATAGGCCCAGAAGGTTTGTCGTCCCAAATTGTGTTTGGGCAGTTGGATGTGAGGGAAAGGCCTTGGGAATTCTTCAGTGAGAGTATTGTGTCTTATTTTTCTTTCAAGTAACAATATATCCAAGATTTGGCCTTGAATAGAACACAATGGCGTCATGCAATCCATGTAACCTATCTCACCTAGTGGGATAAAGCTTTGTTGTTGTTGTAGCTCACACTCCAAAATTATGCCTAGGCAAGCCTTTTTCTTCCAGTGTGATGAGGTAACTTATAATCAATTCATGGATGGGTAATGGGGACCATGGAAATTGATAACCACCTGTGGGGTATGGGAACTAGGATTAGGATCATTGCTGAACTCTACTTTACTAGCGTAGTGGTTGGAATTCATATATATGTGTGTTATCCCCTGTTAACAGAGCCGTAATTTTCTAGAATGCAAACAGTTGATAGTAAACGGAATTGCAAGATGGAGTCAGCAAATATAGTACACATATTTCAGCTTCATCTGTTACCTGAGAGATAGGAACTGAGACAACTACAGGCTCTCCAAGCTCTTTTATGGGGACTATCTTAACAATTTTTTTCCCAAATTTTTCTTTTCTCGCCATGCATCTTGTAAGAACATCAACAGTGTAATTTGCATCTTCAGGTTTTATGCTTGCACTATCTGGGAAGCATATTTGACCAGGTTACAATTGACGAACTGGTATGTGACTTTGAAAGAATAGATAAACTAGGAAGCATAGACATTCCTACCTCCAGATACACTCTTGATGCTTTCAAAATTAATGACCAAACCCCAAGTCACCTGGTCCTCAACAAATGGCGGGGCAAGATCCTCCTCACTTGAACTACACTGGAGAGATACGAGCCTGCCAGGCTGTAAAAAGGGTAAACAGTACCTTGGAGATAATACAATGTCACGAACCTCTCTGTTCAGAAGTCTATGCTGCTCCAGCAGATTGTAGTAATCCTTCAATTTGTCCTCTTCTTCAATCATAATTGATTCCTTCTCTTCTTCAAGACCCTTAACTTGTTTCTGGATATAGGAAAAACGATTCCAATTTTTCTTTAATATGCAAATCAACAATACAAGGAAATCGATAATTTCAAGAAAGCAGCATGATGAATTGTAAATACAAGAGCTGTACACCATCTAGGTTTCATTGTTGCAAAGGGAATGTATGAGTTAACTTTTGATTTCAAGGAAGGTCTATGTAAGTTTTGAAGATAGAAGGGGGGTCACTGTAATTGAGATAAAATAAGATATTGGTGTATTTTACCCTAAAAGTTGAACAGCATTAAAAGTCCAAAGTTGTTAGGTGCCAATTATTTGGGATGGTGATGAATGCCCAATAAAATGGATGTATCCCGGATGTCTGTGTTCAAAATTTAAGTGTCAACATTTGATATAAAAAATACCTAGGTACGTCAGATGCTGAGATGAAAATAATGGCATATCAAATACAAGCAAAACTCACCCAAAGAACAAAGACCATCCAAGATCTTTAATGTAATATGAAGGAATAACGCATAAGTAATAACTTTACGTGATAACATCATCCAGCACTCAGTTAAACAGGAAACCGCTACCACAAAAAGGAATTTCACATAACAGCTTCATTTTCCCCCCTTGAGTTATGATACGCTACCTCACAGATTTAAGTTGACTTATTCAAGGAAGGGTAAACGTGGCAGGGAAGAATCAGATATGGAATAGCTGTTTTTCAGTATTTTTATTATTTCTGTTAACAAGTTTCAGTTGAGAAATAAGTGGGATACCCCACTTTAACGTTAGAGTTAGTTCCAGATTTAGTTGATGATTATTATCTTTGAATTATCAACATATTCTCTCTCTGTAATTCATTTTTAAAGGCTCATTAGCCTCAGGAATAAGATAGGACATCTTTTCAGAGAGTACATGTGTTTTGGAGATTCTCCATCAGTCTTCTAGTGAGTGTTGTGAGATACTTGCAACCCTTCCTATTAGAAACTATTTTCCTTCTCCTCTGTTTTTTTTTTTTTATTTTCCCGAATCAGGTCCCTACCAAGTTAGCGAAGTTTTCTTTGGTTTGTGGTTCTTGGAAGATGTTCATCCTCATACAGTGGTATGGCGCTTCAACTGCTTTTATTCTTGAAATACATTTAATGAAAGTTTCACCAGGTCTGTGCGCAATTTTTTTTTTTTTTTGGTGAAGGTCTGTGTGCAATTTAATTACATATGAAACATAAATGGGGAAAGCCTCCATAAATACATACAAACCTCAAGATCAGGAAGGGCACGGTCAGCTTGGAACTGATAAAAAGAATTGCGAAGCAAATTTTCAGGGTCACCATCCTCACATCGCATCTGATTTAAAACTGTGTTGTAGCTTAATCGAAAGGCACTGATGCAAATGGGAAAAGTAATTAATAGATAATAATTCATTTTAAAATTATCCAAGTGAGAATATAATATTGAATTGGTCTATTTTAATAGTGTGTAAATAAAACAAAGACACTACATCAAAATCTAACGAAATGCAAGACAGGATAATTCCTTGATTTATTTCACATTCCAGCATCACATAGAGAAGAAATCCCTATTTAAGTAATCATAAAGGAATGATGGAAACCATAAGCATATTCTAGAAAATTTAAACATAATATACAAAGCAACACTTACTAACAGAAAATTTAAAGTGAGTGGGCCCCAGTCACTTGCCCTTTGTTTGGTTGGGGCTTTTCTGAGGGGAGGGAAGGGAAAGGGAGGGTAGGAGAGGAGGAGAGTGTGTTTGGCTGGAAGGAGGGGAGGGGAGGGAAGCTAAAAATCTCTCTCTCTGTGCTCCCCTCCCAAACTGGGGGGTTTTGGAGGGGAGAGAAATAATATGCAGATATAAACAAAAATGCCCATGACATTTGTTTAATATTCCAGCGGTACCCCTAGTAACTTTTTTTCTTTTTTCTTTTAACATTCGTTTCATTCCCTTCATGTTCCCTTAGTGTTACTACGTACTTGCCTGATGCTCAGTTATACATATACATATATATGATATGTATACATGTCAACTAATTAACTAATTATTTATAGATATTAATATACATTACAGTTATAATATGACACTGTATACATGTCAACTAATTAACTAATTATTTATATATATTAATATATATCATAACTATAATATGACATTGCTAAAATGATATTTTTTATTTCCTAATACATGGAGGGTCTTGTCATATAGTTAAGGTCTTGTCTCTTTTTCTTCAAATTAATTTTCTAATTTTATCACATTTAAAGAGATAAAAGATTTTAAAAGCCATATTAAAATTAATAAGACAGCATGTTAATATTAATAAAATCATTTTTAAAATGCATGTGAAAATATTTTACCATGTATAAGTAAGGTGACAGGTTTTTAAAATTCTAACTAATTAATAAAATTAATAAGCATTTTAAAATGCATATAAAAATATTTTATCATAACAAAATACAAGGGTAAAATTGTTTATATAAGAATTACTTCCCTTCCCTCCCCTCCCTTCCTCAACAAGATAACATTAAAACCCCACATCCCCTTCCTTTTGTTAAAATCCCTCTCCTCCCCTCCGACCCCCCCCCAAATTAAAATCCATCCCCTCCCCTTCCTCGAACCAAAAACACCCTTAAGGGTAAAAACATCTATTGACCCAAGACAAAGACTTCCCCCGCAACTACAGAATCAAGTTGAGTGGTTTTTTGAGCAACAAAGACTGGGCATTCAAGAGGTAGTGAAAAAATGCAAAAAGATTAAGGCTAGAAGAAATAGCGAAGTTACCCGCCAAGGATATATGTTTTTTTTACTGTCAAACTTTTTTGAAGGACATAATTGTGTACAGAAATTGCAACTGATTAATTTCTCCTCAGCTTCCTCTTCCTATCTACTTTCATAACATATTTAGGTAGTACGGATGTTTGAGGTTTGGTTTGATTGTTTCCCACTAGAAGACCAAGATATTGAATCTAGAGCATTTGCTTAGGAGGTTATTGTTGAACCAAAATCGGTCATGGATAAGGCATGGCTACGACCAACTCCGATACAAAGCAGGAAATATGAAGGTCTTTGAATTGATTTCACTATCTTTTTACAAATCACAATGCAGTGCACAATTTATAAAGGGGCTATGATTATTTAAGATAGATCAGATACCAAAAAGTAGGTCAAGAGAACCTTGAGAAACGTAACTTATTATGTAGATATTACAAAAATAAAGGAACAAAAAACTAGGACCTAAGAAGATAGTTTATAAGCAGACTAATAAGAAAAGTAGTAGCGAAAATGTATACTGATTTCAACAATAATTATATTAAAGAAATGAAATATAAATAATATTTGAAACCGAAATTTAAGAAAGCAGGTCCAGAGCTAATGTAAACAAAACCAAAGGCCGTCAAAGTCAACAACTATTATTAGCAACACCATTACGTAATGCATGCTGTACACAGTGATAAGCAATTTACCTGTTTAAACTGTCAGCTGCACCTTTAAGCATCATTTTAGCAGTAGAAGGTTCCATCTTCTCATCAACCATGAGGATACATATTCCCCGTTCATCAATACCTCGTCGACCAGCACGACCACTCATCTGTATATATTCACCACTGGATAGCCACCTAAACTTGTCCCCATCAAATTTTCGGACATTTGTAAAAACAACCGTTTTTGCAGGCATGTTCAAACCAATGCTAAAGGTCTCTGTGGCAAACAAACACTAAAAAATAGATATATTCAATATGTCTGACAATATAACAAATCAACTATTTTTTATTTATTAAAAGGGGGGAGGGGAAGGCTGACATGACATAGCATGATTGTACCCAAATCTGAAGGAGTGATGTTAGCAGATCAGACCAGAAGAATAATTTCACTAAGGAAAAAAGGCCCCGGAGAAACTTCTTATTGGCATGTAGGTGGTTTATGAATTCATAATATTAATATTGGTATTCAAGACAAAAGAAAAATAAAAAGTTAATGAACAAATAACAAATAGCCTATAATGCTTGCCAATAGATTCTATAATGGCTACTGATACACTGATTATGCTAGCATTTAATAAGACATTTTAACAACTATGAAATAAACAATTTAAGAATTTAATGAAAACTAAAATTATTTACAATATATGAAAATACACAAAAAGTAAAACCTTTATCCAATTAATTTTTCCACTAACCTTAATTAGCCCTTCTTGGAATAATATCTCAATCACTTCCTTCAAAATTGGGAGCAAGCCAGAGTGGTGTACTCCTATTCCACGTTTCAGCAAGGGCAGCATGTTTGAAACCTATAATATATTATACACCAGAAAAATTGATTAACACATCCATATATGAAAGTATACAATTATGATACTCTACTAAAATAAAGCAGTTCTTTTATGCAGACAGCGTCAAATAATGAATAAAGGTCACATCCATATATTTGTTTGCTTTTAAATTTGAGACAGATTTAGTTTGTGAAATCTTCTAGGATTACTAAAAATGTTTGATGGTATAGACAAATATGATCTGAATGTTGTTTGTATTCGTTCTGAGGACTGGAATATATACAAGAGAGAGGATCACATCAAAGCATCAAGATGCAAGGAGCATTCGCATATAGAGAAAGCAAAGCTTAGTCAGAAACTTTAAATTCAAAAAAGACCATGAAAGAGGAGGATTCAAACATTCGAAGGGATAAAATTAACCCAAGTCATAAACATATTTAACCAATGATAGAGCAATGAGAGGTAAGAATGATAGCAGAAAACGTGAAGAAGCTAACAAAGAAAGGATGATAGTGTTGACACCACCAAAGAACTGAATACCCCATGTCAAGCCCCACTACAACTACGGTTGACAAGGCTGGCATTGAAATGACAAAAAACCCGCCATACCATGGCGGGACAAAACATGTGGAAATTGACAAACACTTCATCAAAGAAGAGGTTGAAGGTGGCATGATCAAGTTATCCTATGTTCGGTCTCTCAATCAAGATGGAGACATTATGATAATGTTACTTGCTAGATTGCAGTTTGAAGGACTCTAAAGCAAGCTGGGAATGCCAGATATACATTCTCCAGCTTGAGGGAGAGTGTCAGAAATCACTTATGATAAGATATTGTAGTTTGGTTTGACGTTAAAAGTTTGCTTTATGTGGCAGAAAAGATGCATGACTTCTATCCTCATCAACTATCCCTATCTGTACGTCATTCAATCCTTACTGTGTTCTTCATCTCTTGCTCTGTTTCATATCAAAAACCAACAAAAGGTGTTCCTTGCTAGATTTTTTGAAACAACCCATCAACCTCAAATTCCCCTTATCAAAATAATGCTTTAAAGCAACCCATTAGGGTTCAAAAGCCACTTCTGGCTAAGCGTGTGAATTAGGGTGGTTTTATGCAGTTAATGTCTTTTAGTCTTAAGTTAATAGCGTTACTTGTTGATTATTGTTGGTTATGCGGCAAACTATAAAAACCCATTATGTAAGGAAGCTTATCACGAATGGAGGTATTATGCAGTAACCTGGTCTCTCTATCTAGAACTTCAGATCCTGGTTTTAGACTCTCCTCCCTTCTTCCCTCTTTTCTCATTCTATTTCCTAGTCCTAACACAGCCAGAAAACCACCAAATGAACACTTAAAGTTCTACACCTCAGTGAATAAATCCCAATAATTACACCGCCTAAACCTGCTTAAGCTTTAAAAAATATGAGGTACAAAAGAACAGCCCAATTTGTCTTCAAATCAGGCCCCTCCTTGTACAAACGACTCCATTTAGTTCAAACTTGTACAAGAACCTAAAGTCTCTCGTTTCAACAATCCATGATGCATTGAACACCAGAAAAGTGCATCATGAATCGTTGAAACGTGGTATAGAGAAAGAGAGAAAACTAGAGAATGTAACTTACCTGAGGTAGCTTCTTATCGTCATCTGAAAGCATATCCATAGCACTCCAGAAGATTCTCTCTGTGTTTTCCTTTTCATCATCCCCATTAAGGTCCATTTTTGCCATCTAAAAAAACAAAAAAACACAAGGAAGATCATTGACGTAAGCTGGTAACACCAAACGTACTGCAGCTCAGAACAGAAACAGCCTTCTGTCGCCTATTACAGCAAATAAGCCAGCAGAAAACTAAAGATTTAAAGAGGATAACCATCAATAAAAAAATTGCAAAGCAAGTTGTCACCTGCATTGCAAGAAGCTCGCACTCTCGTTTGCTAAAGCTAAAAAGTATAACAGGATCATACTGGCGCTGAATGATCATTTTCACCATCTTGAATATGTCACTTTCTTCACCCACTCTAGCTAGGGCCAAGCCCTTCAACTTGCCATTTTCTTTTCTATTATTGCCCTCATTATTGGGAACAAGGGCATTTAAAGCTCTCTGGAAACTGTCCTCACGAAATTTTCCCTTGTCATCCACAACCAAATACAACCCATCACCTCCAGAAGGAAAAATATAATGCTGAAGAGGAGTTGGTCGGTAATCAGTATAAACAATATGACAAGGCTGTAGGTGCACCTGCAAGTAATCTACCAAATCAAACCAACTATCTAAATGATCACCACAAAAACCAGACAATAATTCAGTTGGCTAAAATGCATTAGGGAAAAATAATACCTAGTCGCAACTCTTTTAATGTTCAAAGTAAATAGATAATATGATAAATGAATGCTCTTTCAGTATCACATGCCAAAGATTCAACCTTCACGTTAGAGAGCCAAAAATGTTTACGGTATGGTCAAATCCTTGAAAATTAACTGAGAGAAGTTCTAGATAAAATTCCAAAAGACATTGAAACTCCCAGTAAAAAATTATTTATGCAGTTTATTTTTCCTATTACATTATTATAAATGGTTGAAGTCATTGGTGATTTAATTGAGAATTGCAGTTAAACTATAAAAAAGACATCAAAACTCAAATACAAAACACGCACTTTATATGACTAGCTTACGCCCAAAACCTTAACATAAATGATATAGAAATGAATTAGTGACAAGGTGTAAACACACTTTCAACCCTAGATTTTCCCTTTTGTGATCAATGGATATACAGTTTTTATTCAAATAAATAAATAAATACACTTTCAAAACTCCAATATGATATTATGTATAACTTCTGCAATTTTTTCATTGTCCACGTAAGTGTTCGTTCTATTATTGAGTTATCCCCCAATACCAATTTTTAAGTAAAAAACAAACAAACAAATAAAATGCGAGAGATAGAAGAGAGGGGGGGAAAAGAGAAGAACTTGCAAATAAGGTTATGTATGCATCTAAATGATGTAACAGAATGTATTCATTAATAGGGCCGAGTATATGAATTGGATCTGATGCATTGTTGCTGAGAAACAGCTCTACATGTGCAAACCAACTAACAGCAGATCAAAGAATGTATCACCTTGGCAACCCAATCAGCAAACTCCTTCGCGTTTGGCACAGTTGCAGATAAAAATACAAAACGGGAATTCTTTGGTGACATAACAATACTCTCTTCCCAAACCACACCTCTTTCACGATCACGCATGTAATGTACCTCATCAAAAATGATCCAAGCCACCTCCCTTGTGACCTCCGATCCTTTGTACTGCATGCTACGCCAGATTTCTGTAGTCATCACCTGAAATATACACAAAAACGTAACAATCCTTTTATCCAAGTAAATTATATAATGTCGCTCATGTAACAATTTAAACAGATGACTCACCAAGCAAGAAGCATTGGGATCAATTGTTACATCTCCAGTCATCAAACCAACATCAGAAAATTCCTCTTTAAACTCTCTATACTTTTGATTGCTTAGAGCCTTAATAGGTGAAGTGTATATCACTCGTTGTCCATTACGAATAGACATAGCAATAGCATATAATGCAACTACCGTTTTTCCCGCAGATGTATGTGCAGATACCTATAAGAAATTCATAGCATCAAAAGATAAATATTATCTACATGAAAGATAGACAAGATTTGCCCAAAATAATCAATTTAATTACTTTCCTCATACAAATCAAATGTATTAGCCCCACACAAAAAAAAGCCAACAACTTTGGGACCAATCTTTCATCTTGCATATTAGGAAAGTACCATGACAGATTCGCCTTTTTCAAGGCAACTGATAGCTTCAGATTGGAAAGGGTCAAGAGTGAAAGGGAACTTCTTGGCAGGCTCAGAATGTTGTGCAGCCGTAGACTGAGGAGACAGAACAAAACCCTCTGGGTAAGAAACATCATGCACACATGCCACAGGTTCATCAACTAATTCTGAAGCATATTCTCCCTGTTGCCTCTGGGAAGGGCGAGTTTCATCAGGTTCATTGTCCGGAAACTTCCTCTTCAATGACCCCATTTAGAGCTTCAATTTACGAATTCTAAAAAACTTAAGGAAAAAAAAATTAGATGAACAGAAAAATTCAGAGTGAAAAGCAAAAAGCTCAAGACTGTGATTCAGGCTCTACGCACAACTAGCACAAATTCATTCAAATAACTATGTATAATACAATTCATCAACTTTGACCTAACATAGTAAGAATTATTTTCAATCTATTATTTAAAAAATGAACAAAAGTTAAAATATTCAATTCTATACTAATTCTTTAAAGAACAGTAATTATAATTATCTTCTCATCTCTCACAAGCATTTCTCAAACGCAACTACTTTCATTTTTATCTAGATGTGGTAGTTCCCTCTTCTGCGTCCAGCGAAGAAAGTGTGTTTACCTAACTACCTCTGCCTAGGAAATTCACTCTTATTTGTTTGTAGAAAAATAAAATCAACAAATCTGGAAAAACATAAATAAATCACATCACCCGAATCAATATCTAATCTCAATCTAAAATCCAATCTCAATATGAAAACAAGTAAAAGAAAAATCAGAAACAAATAAAAGTATAACAACTAAATGATCAAATATCTAGACTCAATCCATGAGATTCTGATCTTCTTATCAGGATAGACTCTAATGATGACTCACAATGTTCTTCAATTCTTTTTGGGGGACATACTTATACCAGCCTATCTTATAAATAGAATGCCCTCTAAAACCATCACCTCAAATCTCCAGTTCAAAAGCAACTTGAAACGCACATCAACATAGGCAGACTTATATTACACTCAGTGGAGACATGAAATCTTTGAAATATGCAAAGCCGATATAATACCCTTTTAATTTTTGTTCCAGATACTAGCCAAGTCATTTACAAAATCATACATCAAAATACCTTGAGAATTTTCCAAACTGATGATAATATAAAGAGATAAATAAACAAAATGCCAAAGGGCAACAAACCCAACATTGTAATACAACACAATCCAAAGCATCCAAGTCGTTAGTAATCAAAATGAAGAGGGAAGAAGTATAATAGCCAATTACACACCAATTTTAAGAGAAAACTAGTTAAAAATAAAAATTAGACTCAATCTGTAAATATTATCAAATTTAAAAGTGTCAACATTCAAACGATTACGTGACTGGTTTCAAAGCCAAAATAAAATGAAAAACTTAAAGCAAATGGCGTAAATCCATCAGCACTTAACTCAAGCCTCACATTTCATGGATCATCAGCAAAGTCAAGATATGAACTATCAAAAACTTTCCATGCTTGGCCGTCAAAGGGATAAGAAAGGGCATTAGCATCTCTATGATCCGTATAGTGCCATGTCATTTCCTTTATGGTTTTGTCAGAAGCATACAATCACTACAATCTAGGAATCAGTAAGAACCACAACTGCTTCCTTCCAACTTTCTTTTTTCTTCCATGACACCTTCTAGAGGAATATCTTTCCTCACACAAAACTTACATTGGATTGTACTATCATCAACTTTATAGCAGGAAATACACCATTCACACAACAATCAATCTTTTTATAATCAAAACCTAGCTTTGACACCAACTTCTTTGTTTGGTACAAGTCTGTAGGCATACAAGTGTCTTTAGGTTGTGTCCTCCTCATGAGTTGGGAAACTAAATTGTAGTCTTGTTGTAATATGTTAATTGTTGCCTTAATGCTTAATAACTGCAAAGCTACTGAAAGTATAGACTCCTCTTCTCAACCTTCCCACAATGGTTGTTGCGCAGCATGTAACATGTCATGAAATGCTCTTGCATTAGGATTTGGCACCTTTTCAATGAAGCACGTATGGCACTTGGTATTGAAGACATAGGTGAATGAGATTGTATCTCTGTCTCACCATGACTATTCCATATATAATACTTTGGCATCAATCCAAATTGATAGATGTGTGTCTTGACCTCATTAACAATTAGATATGCCTACATTTACATTTATACATGGACACCTAAGCTTCCCCAATGTTTGAGAATAAGGTGATCTTAGAGCATAAGCAAGTAACTCCTCGTCAACTTATTGGAAATCTAGCATATACCATTTAGTGCTCGGATCTACTTTATTATACATCCATCTTTGATTTTGTGGGACTTCCATTCAATAAATGAGTGTTTTCAGCAATGTGAAGTCAAAATGCAGCAAGTTTTCAGCAACCCCAAACCTTTGTAACTTGAGTGCTGAATTTTTTTGGGTGAAATTTTGTGCTCCAGCCGCAACCAAGTGTGAAGTCAAGGTTTTTTTATCTAAATTCAGAACACATAAAGAGCGCATAAAATAATAACCTTCCTAACACATGTACTGCAATTTGATGGCAACTTCACTTAATACTAATAGAATGACAATTATCTTATTAAAAACAACCCAATCACTATACAGAAGCATACATTAGTATCTCAATAATCCAAACATGAGACATGGCTTTAGGTGACAAGAAGTTGAAATGAAAAACAGCTTTACATCCGAGCAAAGGCAAAGTTCTTTATTCACAAAGAACTTAAACAGTTAACAGCAGCAAAAGTTAACAGTCAATTCGTTCAACAAAAAGCCTCAGAAATATCATTTGGGGGGGGGGGGGGGGACGGCTTCATGGATGATTTGAAAAATGAAAACTTTGCATAGACACAAGCATCCACACCCCAAAAAAAAGCAAGTTTAGAAGCAAACACAGAAATACGAGAAATACATTCAAAGCACCTAAACTTATTTACGGCAAACCGAAAATTGATATTGTTTTACAAAATAAACAAGCAAGTGCATAGTAAGAAGAATCAGGCGGCGTGACAACACCACCTTGCGCAAAAAACTCACCTTGAGGCTGGTGATGAAGAGAGACTAGAGATCGAGCTGTGGTGGTCGAAGCAAGAAGCCGAGGCAGAACGAGGGGAAGGCCGACGGTGATTACGGTGGGGACGACGCCGCTGGTGACGGAAGTTGGAGGAACATGTCCATGTGGGTGACAGAGGAAGATGATTGAGGAGATTCCGTCGAATTTTTTTGTATGGCCGAATGGGTTTTGCCCAAAGAGGAAGAAAGAAGCAAACAGAGTGAGAAGGAAAAGGAGAAAGCTGAAGTCACAGCGGCAGTGAAGAACAATGGAGTCGAAGGTGAAGTCTCTGACGGTGCAGACTGCAGAAGAAAGCTTTTGCAATTTTGCAATAATGTGCCCTAAGGTTGTGCTCAAAACGGTGAGTGCAATGACGCTGATGGTTCAGGATATGTTTGGATTGATCCTGGATAAAACTACTTTTAATCTAACTGATTTTTGTAATTAAAATAAAAGTTAGAGCCTGGTTGGTTAAACAATAGGATCTCAACTAAATCCGTTTAAATTTAAATAAGTGCTTATGAAGCATGTTTAAGGTGTTTGGATAATTTTTATAAAATCCCGATAAATCGTGATTTTAACTTTCCACCACACTTTTAGGATAAGCAACAAGAAGTAGCTTATGCGTTTGAAAAATCCCAATGAATCTTCAGTAACTAAATTTTCTCCAATCTACCCCTCATTCTAATGGTTATTATTTTAATTTTTTTAAAAATACAATATGAAACTGTTTTTCTAACACAAGTTCAAATAGTCATTGCAGCCATGGCTATCCACAATTTTATTAGACGGCATACTGAAACTGATTTTAAATTTAGTCAGTATGAAAATGAAAATATTCTCAAAGGTAATTATGATGATTATGTCGTTTCATATCCATCACCAAGTGCCAAGATAGTTTCCTCATCAGAAATGGATCGTCTTCGAGATTCAATTCGAAATCAAATTCTGCCATGCAGGGAAAATAATTAACTATCATTTTTATTAATTAGTTTTGTTGTTTAAATTTTATTTCTTAGTTATAATTTTGACTGAACATTTAATTTCCTTATTGATGTTACTAAAATTGCTAATCAATTTTTTTTTTATATTGTCATTCATCTCTTATTTATATGGGGTCTTTTATTTAATATTTGTACTACACAAAAATTTTGTAAGTGATTTTAAATAATAATAATTTTTAAATAAAAATAATATTTAAATATTCATGTCATTTATTAAACTATATTTAATAAAATTTATTGTTAAATATAATAATTATGAAAATATAAACAACTTTATTAACTTCATGTCTTTTTTTAGTAATTATACACCCATAAGTGATTTTAATAAATGAAAACCAAACATAATCACAATTCTTAAAATTACTTATAAAAAAAATCCAAACAAAAATCACGATTAATTAGTGTCACTTATAGCCAGTATCACTTATAAAATTCATAATTATTTAAAATCACAATTGTTCACCGCTAATCCAAAGGGGCACTTAGTTAGAATATGTTTAGATATGTGTTTTTAAAAAGTCGGTTGGAAAAATTAAAAGTTGTTTGGATAAATAGAAAGTTAATTCAGTTGTAAAATAATTGAAAAGGGCATATATTTTATTGAATAGTAGTGTTTAATATTTTAATGTGATAATTGTTAAAAAATCTAAAATTATTATGATAAAAAAAATAGTTTATTTGTGAGATTATAAAATAAAAATATTTGTTACCGAAAAAAATTTGAAAACAATAGACAATTAATTAAATATATATAATGGATAAATATGAACATAAATTAAAATTCATTTCGTCTCTAATTAGAATAAATAAAATTACATAAGTAATTAGTTCGTAATTAATTAAATATATATAATAGACAAATATAAACATCAATTAAATTAAAATTCATTTGGTCTCTAATTGAAGTAAATGAAATCACATAACTAATTAGATCGTAAGCTTTACACAATTTGATCTCTAATTGAGTCATGAACACAATTCATTTGTGTGGTAGATGTTAAACTTGACGAGGATGCCTTACGAGCTGGATGATTACACAATCAAATGAACTATTTTCAGAATTTCCTCCACCATTCACAAGTATCATTTAGAAGCTTAATGTCTCGTTTTTCATATGATGTTAATGTCTCGTTTGTCATCTGATGTTAATGTCTCGTTAAACACATAATGAATTTCAAATATTTCTTATCAAATTTTGAGTAAAAATAAATTTAGTTTGAAAATTTGATCAGTCCCTCTGCTTTATGTTTTTATTAATTAATTTCAAATATTTCTTATCAAAGTTCTCGATAAAAATAAATTCACCCTGAAAAAAACTGATAACACATGAATGTGAAAGTCTCCTTGTCAATGCTAATCAGCTTTTGCAACCCCATAAACTAAAATTAACATCAAGAAATAAGCTACAGTTCAACCCAATATAATATCAGCGATGTATTTCTCAATTCAATTATTAAAAGTCATTAACAACAACTTTTTTCTTTAATAGAAATGCTAATGGTGTTTAAAGTATATATACCCCCCCATCTTTTTTATATATTTCTCTATTTTCCAACACATGACATCGTAGAACTGATAGATAAGTGCTCGTCTAAAGAATACTCAAAGTTGTAAAATTCAAGTTGGGAAGTAATTGACAAAAGACGAAATATGCTAGTACCGGAAGTGATAATGGGAATGCTGTTACTGGAACAAACCACGCAAATAGGGATATATGAAACACCTGCAAAAGCACGAAGAAGGAGCAACAAAGAGATTTTGATTTCTCAAGGGAGTGCACATACATTGAAGGTGGTAGATCAGTTCGGTGAATCATTCAGAACTCTAAATAAATTATATTTGTTAGTCAAACAATAGCTAAAATCAGAGGAGGAAGAAAAAAAGCAATCCTCCTTCAACCACAGTGAGCATTGACAAGGAGAATAGGGGATCTGAAAGTTGAACAAGGAAGAGAAAAGAAAGACAACCACGGTACCTTCGGGGGCGGAGAATGACTGCGGCGATTCAACGCACAAGCACACTGGTGATGGCACCAAAAATGACCCAAATCTATTTTGATGAAGGGAGAAGAGCCGACAACACCCACAGACAGAGACGCTGGAGAGAGCAATGGACGAAGACGCAACTGAGACCGATGGACGAAGACGCTAGCGAGAGCAACGAATGGAGAGAGTGCCAAGAGTGAGGGAGGTGAACACGGCTGAATGCAAAGCAGCTGCACGGGTTTCTCTGTTTTGATTTGAAGAGGGGCTTGAGCTTGGTCTGGTAGAAATGATAGATGAGAGAGATTAATGCTCATTTAATGCTTATTTAACGGTATACTGTATTTTGAAACGGTAAAAAGCTCTTGGAGAGAGCATTGGAGAGAGCATTGGAAAATAATTGCTTTTTTTTAGAAGTCAGATACAAAGGTCATCCATCCAAACAACCAATTTACTTTCAAAAAGCCTCCAACTGACTTATTACATTTTTCGAGGCACGTTTGGAGCTCTCAACGGAGATCCAAACGTGGCCTTAATAATTAAAGTTGTATAAATTTTTTTAGCATATAATTATAGTTATTTTATAATTTAATATTACTTGCTTTTTAACTCAACTATTTTTATATGAAAAATGCCATTGAAGTATTTGATTTTATTGAGAAATTTATCTTTGTCTTGCCCTGATTTACCATATGTTTGCTACGAGAGAATTGGAGGAGAAGAAAAAAAAGAAATTTTTTTAACAAACTCGATTTACAAAATTAAAAAAAAATAAGATTATAAAATTTTGATTAAAAAAAGATATAAGATAAAAGAGTAAGAAAAATTAACTTAATGTTTTCAAACCCAGTTCTTTAATTTTTTAAAATCGGCCTTATTAAAAACGTGTCCCCCCTATTTCTTCCTTTTCTCCGGTAACAAACGGAGTCTTAACATTTTTTGCCTCACCCCATAAAATTCCTTCGTTTTTTTTTTACCAAGCCATGCAAGTTCAAAAGTTGCTATGTAATATTAAAATATCATTTTTCTTATATGAGAATTATGCAACTATCTTCACCTGAATATCCAATTTCAGCTTCTAAATTTGGCCTTTGCAGAAAAAGCTGTGAAGTTTAGGGAGTGTTTGGGTAAAAATAGAACCATAGTTTTGAAAGTGTTTTTATGGTATATGAAGTAAACATGCAGAGGAATTTACTTCGTTTTATGAAAAAGTGCTTTTAGAAAGCACTTTTAAATCCAAACACCCCCTTAGGGTGTGTTTGGAATAGTGGTGGTAAAAGTAACTTTTTTTAAATCTGACTTTTACAGAAGTCAGATTGAGTAAAAGTCAGATAGTATAGTGTCATTTATGTTTGGATTGGGTTTTGGAAAAAAGCCAATTTGAGAAGCTGAAACTTGTTTAGATAATAAATGTAAAAGTAAATTTGGATGCAAAATGACTTAGAAGGACATGGATTTTTGTCTGAGTATTTAATGAGTTTTTATTTTTTAATTTTACCCATTATACATTCTCCTTACTTCTTGATTCATTTATTGCATATTTTACTTATTTTCTTTATTAATAAGGGCATATTTAAAAAAATATATATGGCTTACATATTTATTATTTTTAATTGATTTTAACTAATTTTTAGATAAACATAAATGGATAAAGTTTATCTTATTTTTTGAACAGGATGGAGTACTTGATTAAATATATTTAATGGATAAAAATATATATAAATTAAAATATATACATAGAGTATTAATCAAATTGAATGGTGACTCAGCACCTCTGTCCTTGTTTTTTTCTAGCCACAAATAGAGACCATTATGCATGCAGCAAGAGGATAAATGGGCAAGTAAAAAATTTAAAACGTAATTAATGCTGGAGCACCATCTCTCACCGCACCGTGTCCTAGAAGCACAAGGACGGGGCTTCATTTTAAAAACTCATTTAGCCTCAAAAGTCAGATTCCAGAAACATGATCCCAAACAACGTTTTAACCCAAAAAGTCGCTTTTGCCGATAGAGAAGCTTGTTTGAGCCTCTAACTGCGATCTCAAACATACTCTTAGGTATGTTTATTAAATAGTAGTGTTTAAAATTTTATGTTTTTAATATAATAATAGTTTAAAAAATATGTAAAATTATTATGATAAAATATAAATAATTTATTTGTGAAATTATAAAATAAAAATATTTGTTACGAAGAAAAATTTGAAAACACATTATAAATAATTAATTAAATATACATAATAGACAAGCATGAATATAAATTAAAATTCATTTGGTCTGAACAAAAGCTTATTATGCTAATGAAGGAGATGAGGCAGAGGGAAAAATGTGAGGGTAAATTTGGGATGCTCATTTTTAATAATCACTGTTTGAAACTGCAGTTTGAAAAGTTAGATTTTTCTCCGTTAAGTCTAACTGAGGTTGAAAGCCAGAAGTTGGTTGGAAAAGTTAGCCCAGCCAAACAACAATTTTGATCCAACTCAATCTGCAATCTCAATTTCACATATTCCAAGACACAACTGCAGTTTGGAACTGCAATCCAAACATGTCCTTAATCAATACAGAGGAGCCACTTGCTGCAATGTTTCGAAGGATAGCCTCTCTTTGCTTTCTTTTTGCCGTTTTGTTTTCATAGAAAGTATTAGTTCAACTTCTTTTATGACTATTTTCAATTTTAGTTTCTTTTTTTCTTCTATTATTCTACTTTGAACTTTTATTTTTTACTCAATATCATTTTACCTTTATTTCAAAAAAAAATGGAAATGAATAAAATGAATGCAACAATGCATTATTTTTACTATTAAAGAATCAATGTATTAGTTTTCTAATTAATTCATTCTTCTTAGCACTAAACGTTTCTAATTCCTCCATTATAATGATGTGAAAAGGGTAAACATAATGAAAATCATACCATTAAGTGACTATAATAATTATTAAAAGTGGGATAATAAATATATTAGCTGTATTAACTATTTTTGATTCAATCAGATATTACATAATTTTAAGAATAAGTATATAGATAGATCATTCAACACATCAATACTTTCTGTGTGTGAAAACATTTATCTAAGTTTAACATGGTTGGTTATTTGTGACTTGCTTCTAGGCTTCTTATTAGAGATCGTAAATGGAAATGTGCATTAATTCACATAGTAAAGTCATTAAAATTCTTATCTTCTCCTATTTAGTTAGTTATCATTAGGTTAAAGGAACAAAAGAAAGTTATCACTAAGGCATAAGAAGAATTGATTTTAACACAAATATATACAATTCTCTTAATAATGAAGATGTCCTAGTAAAAATATTTCAATTTTTTATGATTAAAAATATATCTCTACATAATATAAACAAGAATAATAAATTCTATAATTTTTAAGTATAGCGATAGATTTTTGTGATATGTGGCAAATTTTTGACTGAATTGTAACAAAAATTAGCAATAGAATTTAGTGATGACTTAGTGACGGATATTAAATTAGTTTCTGTCTCAAAGTTTCCTCACAAATCCATCCTAACCTTAGCTATGAAATTTATTCCATCACTAACTTTCATCAAAAAAATGCATAGGCTAGTGGCAAAATTAGAGATGGATTTTAGATAGATTTGTGACCGATTTTAGACAAATTTTTTTATGGAATTAGCAATAGATTTTAGTGACGAAATGTAGTAACAGATTAGCAATGAAAATTATGGATGAAATTTAATCTATCGCCAATAAACAACAGAATTTGTCACGGGTTAGGAATGGATTTGCGAAGGTATTAATAACTCTAATAACAATATTCACCACATGATTAGAAATGTATTTTGATTTTAAGAGATTTCTAAGTCTGTAATAAGGTGAAAATTTTTCAATTCTTGTAACGTTAAAATTGAAGCATCATTTTATTGTGATTTTTTCTTAAATTATTACCTCTAATTCTTAATATAAGACCTCATTTGAATTTTATTTTGATATTAAATACAGGACCCTAATTAACTTTATCTATCATATTTGTCCCTTTTTTTTTAAAGTAGTCTTTATAATAATAATAATTCTATCCAATACATTTGACTAGTAAGGATATTTTAAGAAAGACAACACATATTTATTACAAATAACTAATTTAACTAGTTTCCTTAATATATTCAAATTATTCAACTAGCTATTATATTAAGGACCCGGATCCAAATCCGAAATCCTTAAAAGCAAAAAATAAGTGAGAATAAGAAAGATAGAGAGAAGAGAAGAAATGGAAAATAAATGAAATGAAATATAGATAAATATAGTAGTTAATGAAACCTTGGGGACATGGTGGGATCCCCAAGCGTATTGGTACGATGAGAAAATCTAGAGATGGAAATCCCCATGAGACAAACTGAAGCTCCGATCTGCACGTTCCCGATGCCACAACAAGTAGACAAAAGCTGGAAATGTTTTAGTCGGCTTATATGAGCAAAACATATGTGTGTCTGTTTGGTGTCTAGTCTCTCGTGTATAATTATTTTATGGTCACCGAAAGATTTGGAAATCAGACTAAAATCGAGTAATGAATCAGTGGAGTGATTGGCCGGAAAAGAAACAAAGAATCAAAGCTCGTTGGGTTGAATTATAAATACTTTTGAGCATATTATTTGCAAGAAAAAATAAAATTTCTTCCACGTACTTATTTTATATTTTGTGAATTACGGTTGAAAAATTCTTGTTTTTTTTTTAAACTGTTCCAAAAGGCCCGAACAAAGTATGTTGTTCTTTTAGTCTCTTTTCATGTATAAGGCCACATTGTATGTCCCGGTTCATCAGCATACTACAATGTAATATTAGTACAGTGTAATATTTTTGTATACTACCTCTAGTCCTTAATATAATAACTAGTTTGACATTCAATTTGATTATAAATATAAGACTATTTTGTCTCTCATATTTATCTATTTTTTAAAGTAGTCCTTATAATAGTTGTACATATTAAATATTCTATCAAATAGTAGTTATAAGTAATACACATGATTAACAAAGGTATTCTAGAATAGATAACAAAGTAACACTTATTTCTTTATAAATAACTAACTTAACAAATTTTTTTAATCTACTCAAATTAGTCAACCAACTTTTATATTAAGGATAAGAGGTAGTAATATACTATCATTTTGTTTTTTATTAATATTTCAGAAAGCTAACCACTAATTGACAAGATAATAGACATCCATCCCCTCAAGTTTTTTAAAACCATGATTTTAATTCCATCCAAACACTCTCATAAAAAAGAAAAAAAATTACAACTTACTGTCCTAAATATAAGAGCTAGTTGACTAATTTGAGTAAATTAAGGAAATAAGTTAAGTTAGTTATTTATAATAAATGGGTGTTTTCTTTTCTAAAATATCCTGGTTAATTAAATTTATTTGCTAAAACTATCATTATTAGAAAAATTATCTTAAGAAAAAATAAATAAATATGAGAGACAGGCTATATTAGGATTTTATATTTAGAATTAATTAAATAACTCAACATATATAATGACAAATTTCAGTATAAAAATAATAATAAATTTATGCTGGTTACTTGTCATGAGATTTTTTTAGTAAATAAATTCTTTTTTCAGGATCTCATAGTAATTTTCAAGAAAAAAACAGCAGGTTTGGCAGGAGGAATCCTCAGGGGAGGTAAAGGAATGGGGCTTGGATTGCTATTGCCAGTGTTTCAATTTTCTGACCTATTTTCTTTTTTAATTCGGAAAAAGTTCTTGATGGGAAATTTTCCGTTTCCTTCTTTTCAATTTTTTAAAATTCTTTTTCATTCAAATTGAATATTTTGAACCGAATGGGCCCTTGGAAATTTTAGCCCATTACCTCTTTTTCTTCCTATTTTCCAAAGCCTAATAATCCAAAAACTCCTTTTTTGGGCCAACGCAGAAACTCATTTGTAGCCTATATATATTAACCATGCTTAAACATTCCGTAATCATAATTATACCAATCAATGCTACCAAGAAAAGTATTTGTTTCAATTGCAAAATAAGAGCATACCATAAAATTTCAAGAATTTCAACTATAAATACTAAAACACTAAATAACTACTCATCCTGTCCTTAATATAAGACTTATTTTGTATTATAAATTATAATACAAAATAAGTCTTATATTAAGCATCTCAAATTTGATATGATCTTAGGTTTTTCAATTAATATAACCTCTATATTTTTCTAAGAATTCAAAGGCGTATTGAAATTGAAATGGAAAAGCTAATTAGTGTTGAAAGTGATAAGAATCTATTGGAATTAATTTAAGCTTTGAACAGCGTATTTTTCTTTTAACCATTGAACTACATAATTTCTTTCAACTCAAAGAAAACCAAAAAATTTCTTGGGTATAATGTATCACTGTTGAAATGACTTGTTTTGTCTCTTTTTTTTTTTGGGCCAACAAACGACTTGTTTTGCTTGGGAAAAAAAAGATCTATATACCCTTAAGATTTTATATTTATATTAAACATCCGTTGGCAAAAAAAAGAGGAAAAGAGATTATAGTGTTAAAAATAAATGCAATTATATTCCATTTATTTTAGGAATAAAATATTTTTAACAAAAATTAAAAGAGAAAATTGCAAATCGACCCCCAAATATGTAAAATTATAATTTGGGATATAAATTTGGAAAATAACAAATAAGAACCCAATTCTACTTTTGTAAATATAAAATATAGGTGAAATGTCTGAAATGCCCCTCGGCTAAACTGTGATTTGGTCTATTGAAATTATCATTCGTTAAAGTAAACTTATCATTTCCTATAGTCAACTTGTTATTTAGTATACTTTCAGTCAAGTTGTGATTTAGTCTACTGAAGTTGTCATTTCTTAAAGTGAACTTATTATTTGGCTGAAGGGTATTTTAGATATTTCACTTACATTTCATATTTACAAAAATAAGATTGGGTCTTTATTTACTATTTTTGAAATTTAGAATCCCAATTCATAATTTTACATATTTAGAGTTTTTATTTGTAATTTTCTCAAATTAAAATGACATGAAAGTGTTTCTTGCCTCGCTCGGAACAAGAAATAAAAAAAAAAAAAGAACATCGGACAAAATTTTGGAATCAACTCTTTCATCTCCTTCTCCAATCAAGTGAGCACAACACTCAGTCGAATGAATTTGGAGTAGTTTGTAGACTAGGCTTAACGACGATGCATTACTTCTGCTCTTCTTCCTTCGCCCTTTAGCTAAGATTTTCCGATTTCTCCTTGGAGCAGAAATCTAGGTTTCTGAGATTTCTGATTAATCCAATTCATCATTTTTTATGCAGTAAATCATCAACCTTTTGGCTTCGGTCTTTTTTTTCCCATCTTAATTTCTGTAAGAAGGCATCAATCCATCTAATCCTTGCCGAAAACGCAGTTTCTCCCATGGCGAACGTCTCTGTCGCCGCGGAGTGGCAGCTCCTGTACAACCGGTATTATCGGAAGCCTGAAATCTACCCTATGAGATGGAAGCACATCGACCTTAGTCGCAACAAAGTTGCTTGTGCCCCTTTCGGCGGTCCCGTTGCCGTGATCCGTGATGACTCCAAGATCGTACAGCTCTATGCTGAGTCCGCTCTTCGCAAGCTTCGAATTTTCAACTCAGCTGGCGTTCAGTTATCGGAAACCGTGTGGAAGAACCCCGGCGGCCGCCTTATTGGCATGGCTTGGACTGATGATCAAATCCTTGTCTGCGTCGTGCAGGATGGCACAATTTATCGGTATAATATTCATGCCGAGCTTTTGGAACCGAACATTTCGCTGGGCAAGGAGTGTTTCGAGCAGAATGTGGTAGAATGTGTTTTTTGGGGCAACGGGATGGTGTGTATTACTGAGGCGAATCAATTGTTCTGTATTGCAGACTTCAAAAACCCAAAACCCACTAAGCTTGCAGACCCCGCAATTCCGGAGTTGCCACATTGTATGGCAGTGATCGAGCCTCAGTACACAATGTCTGGAAACGTGGAGGTACTACTTGGAGTGGATGATGCTGTTGTTTTGTCTGTGGAGGAAGATGCAGTGCAGCAATTAGGAGTCGAGGTGTTGCGGGGCCCCTTGCAGAAGATGGTAGTGTCACGTGATGGGAAGTGGCTGGCTTCGTTTACTCATGACGGCCGACTTTTGGTCACTACTTCGGACTTGACTGGCGTTATCATCGAGAGGGATTGTGAGGTTGGTTTTTGATTCTCTCGTGCTACTTAATTTAGTTGCTAAGGAACAGAAAAGGGGAGGGGTGTTACTAAATCCGATACTTGGTTTTTGCGTAAAATCTATTTCAGTAAAGAAGTTGCAGGGTGCTATAGAATTCGACAATCACAAGAAAGTCATGGAAGTTGAGTGAGGCGCACATTGAGTCGGTGTTTGCTTGCTTGTAGCTGAAGTTTTGATTTATTCCATGCTATTTGTTAATAATTATCTTCTGAGTCGGTCTTGCAATCTAGATGTCACTTGTTCTTAAATGCTACCGTTACCAGTTATAAGTGACACGCAGGACCTCATAAATCTTAACAGGGCATTCGCGATGGTTGTCATATTTACTCTATTTCATAGTTTTTCTATTAGAGCTCCTTGTTGAATGCCTATAGCTTGATGGCTATTTTCATGCATGCAGTCGGCGCTTCCTCCGGGGCAGCTTGCTTGGTGTGGAATGGACGCTGTGCTGCTTTACTGGGATGACATACTTTTAATGATGGGTCCTGATGGAGATCCAGTTCGCTACTTGTATGATGAACCTATAATTCTCATACCTGAGTGTGATGGAGTGAGGATATTGTCTAACACTAGTATGGAGTTTCTTCAGCGGGTCCCTGATTCCACTGTTTCAATATTTACGATTGGAAGCACATCACCTGCAGCTTTACTATATGATGCCCTGGATCATTTTGACAGGCGAAGTGCTAAGGTAGGGACTTTATTTGGGCTGGTGATGCTTATTTGATCTAGTTATACAGAAGGGAAAAACAATAAATCAAGCTAGCAGTTTCTGTGGATTATGGAAGATGCATCTGATCTTATATTTGCAAGTCAGTTATGGCATAAATTTTAGATGAGTTTTTAATATTCTTACCATTCACCAGGCGGATGAAAATTTGAGATTGATAAGATCGTCCCTTCCTGAGGCTGTCGAAGCATGTGTTGATGCTGCTGGTCATGAGTTTGATGTTTTGCGGCAGCGGACTCTCTTAAGAGCAGCCAGTTATGGCCAAGCTTTCTGCAGGTGAGTTTGAGTATGACTTACTGTAGCAATGACCGGCAAGAATGTTTCAAAATCTTTGTATCATGTTGTTTTAAGTTTGTTGCTCCCAATAATAGTTAAGGACTTAAGGATAAGCATATTTTTCTGATTTTTGCTCTCGGTAATGATATCCAGTTGACTTTGGCAGCAATTTTCAACGTGATCGTATTCCAGAGATGTGTAAAATTCTACGAGTTTTGAATGCAGTTCGCAGCCCAGAGATTGGCATTCCTCTCAGTATTCAGCAGTATAAGGTCTTTAAGCTTACTTGTCTTGTCCTCTCCTCCCCACCTGGAAAATATCATAAGCTGAACTTGTACTGAATTTTCTCTTTCCTCAGTTGCTCACGCCATCTGTCCTGATTGGGCGCTTGATTAATGCTTATCAACATCTGCTTGCTTTGCGGATATCAGAATATCTTGGAATGAATCAAGTAAGTATATATATATAGTGTTAGTTTGGGCGTTATCCAGAGTTACATTTTTTTTGACAACTGTGTACCATTCTTGTGGGTCCAAGACTAAAACTGGAAGTATTCTCTCAGTTGTGTAAGTTGAGGTTTTTCAATCTGTGCCCCTGGGCTAGGACACATTGTTGTCATTATGATCTTATCTCTCCTGAATTCATGATAAGCCGTGCCCCTCAGTTACTTATTGCATTGCTGTTAATGTTCATACTTCATATGTGTAGATGTCTGTCTTTTTAAGTTATTGACTGAGCCTAAACATAATCATACCACTGTAAATTCTCAGACTTTGATTCTCCATACTAAAACAATTTAATCCCAGAAGATAGACGGAAACATGAATTAGCAATGGTGCTAAGTTGGATTTGTATGGAGCTTTTGAGAATTGAGGGGACTTAGAGTAGTCAATTATCATTGGGGAATTATGATGTGAAAACATCTGAAAGTCAGCAAGAGTTATTTAAACATTCTATAGAGAAAGTTTCAAATGCTCGCAATAATGTAATTCAGAATCTGTGCACGTAATGATGGTACTGGTTGGTCAATGAATTCTCTCTCTGGGCATGGAGGAAGCAAGATGACTAGGTGTTTAATGCGGGAAAATACAAGAATTGAGGATAGACATCTGATGATGTTGTGGTGATCCCTGACCTTACCTTGTGCTGGCACTTGGCGTCATTTCTCATACTGGAAAATGGAAAAGATATTGGATTGAAAAATAAAGAAATATTTTTATGAATTTTTCTTGATTTGTTCCTTTATTTTGTCTGTGATGTTTTTTTTTTTTTTTTTTAGCAAAAGAAGTCTGTGATGGTTTTTAAAATAAACAAGAAAAATGAATAAGCAAGAAGGAAACAAAGGGGGCGAGGGAAAAACTAAACACTGTGCAGTTCTTAATTCCTGGTTCCTCATTAGTTGTTTGGTATTGAAATCATTGACGTAGCAATTTTCTATTCTGTGTATGAATTCGATTTTATCTTGCTGCTTTTGTGTAGGAAGTGGTGATGATGCACTGGGCATGTTCAAAGATAACATCATCATTGACTATTCCTGACGCCACACTTCTTGAAATTCTGCTTGATAAGGTTTTTCACAATTGGAGTTCTGTAGTGTTTATTTATTCTGTTTATGGCAAAGAAACGACTCATAAAATTAAGTATCTTTCGATTCCTAGTTAAAAATGTGCAAAGGCATATCCTATGCTGCAGTGGCTGCCCATGCAGACAAGAATGGCCGCCGAAAGTTAGCAGCCATGCTTGTTGAACATGAACCACGCTCTTCTAAACAGGTATTCTGTTTCACTGGTTTTTCCAGTGGTATGTTGAAGTTATTAAACTGTTTGTGATACAGAATTTTTATTAAAATGTTTTATAAAATATGGTTTTTTCTATTGTAGATTTTATCTTCATGCTCAATAATTCTTTTGTTTAGGTTCCTCTCTTGTTAAGCATAGGAGAAGAAGATACGGCCTTGACGAAGGCAACTGACAGTGGCGACACAGACCTTGTTTATCTTGTCGTCTTTCACATATGGCAAAAGGTTTTACTCCAGAAAGTTCTGAATATAGTTAAATAATTATGTTTGAAGGCAAGTTTACATCTCATGCGTGAATTCTTCTACTGATGCAGAGGCAACCTTTGGAATTCTTTGGAACAATACAAGCCAGACCATTAGCACGTGACTTGTTTATAACTTATGCACAGTAAGTGGCCTAGAAAAATGCAACACAACTGCACGAGGCAAACTCAGGTGGCTGAATGATAGCTCTAACCAAATGAGGAAATTAATTTGTATGTGATAATGAAGTTTTGAACAAATAATCACACGGGAGTGAAAGGACTGGGGTTGAACTTCAGTAGTATATTTAACAAAAGTCTTTGGAATCGGATCAGATACTGAACTGGAAATGTAATTGGGTCATGGGTTTAATGGCTCTAGTTCAACCAGCGGTTGAACGAACCTTTTATGTAATAATTAAATTAAAAAAAATAATATCATATGTGATAATATATGCATAAGAAATACAACATCAAGTTATTGAATAGCTAAAATAAACTTGAATAGTCGAATTTCACAGTGAGTTAATAAGCTCACATAGTAGTAATAAATTCCAAACTCTTAATGAGGGTATTTTTGGGAAGAATAATTGAGTCCCTTTTTCAAAAACCAGGTGCGCTTTCCAATTCAACTTTGGTTTTCATCTCAATAGCCAGTTCAAAACAGTCTGACGACAAAAATGGTTTAAAGCCTCAAACCATGCTGTTTATCAAAACGGGCAGCAGTTGAATTGGTTGACCATCTGGTCTGGTCCCGTTCTTAAAAAGCTGATATTTAATATACATTGAAGTAGGTTCTAGATTATTTCCTTGTCATACGAGATCTGTTCATCATACGATTTCTAGTATTGTAGACTAGGAATTTCGGGGAGGGAGTATGCTTATGAGCTGATGGAAAAAATTCTGATAAAATGTATGAACTCGTACATGCCGCTGACAATGTATCCTGGTAACAACATAACTGGAAAAATTTCTAGGATTTTGCCTTTCTTAGCGTCAGTGCAATGAAGTAACAGGTTGCAACCATAAGCATGGAAGGCAGTGTTGTTTTACTGAGTTCCAGCCAAGGATATCCCTGACTATTAATCTCCATAGGTACAAATGATGGATGCAGGGCCAAATTCACTAAAAAGTAGACCTTCCTGCATGTAATGAATATAACATTGGGACTTTCTGTTTGCAGAGCTAATCACCCAGTTGCATGATTCTGTTTTTATACACAGCACATAGTTTACTCTCTATTGATTTTTTTTCTCCTAAATTCAATCACCCAATTATAAACACGTGCTTTAAAGTGATAATTTCTTCTAAATGTGTATCATTGGAGCAATACTAGCTAAATTTTATTCAGGTACTATAAACATGAATTTCTGAAGGACTTCTACTTATCGACAGGACAACTTCAAGTAAGTCATTATCTCCTGAATTATATGAATATTTCAATTGAGGTGAAAGGGAACATCATGCTTTTGTCATAGGTTTTGTTGCTTTGAGGACCCCCCCCCCCCCCCCAAAAAAAAAAGAAGAAGAAAAAACCAAGAAATTTTGGCTTTGTCTTTTACTCATACAATCTGGCAAACCTTATATGTGTGGAGTTGACAACCTGCATGTGAACATTTTTTGTCCACCTGAAGATTTTAAGCTCTTCTTTGTGTCCTTTTTTCTCTTCATTATATGCAGGACTCTGCCTATTTTCTCATCATGGATTAATTACTCTGTCATAAGTTTTATCGTCATTGTTTTTTGTCTTGTTAAATGTGTGCATCGCTAGTGAAGCTTATCCTTCTATCACAATATCTAGTTGACCACAAGATTTCCATTTAGATACTACAAATTTATCTAGAAGTCAATTCTCGTAGGATGTGGCTTTTCTGCTGTGGAAAGAATCATGGGAGCTAGAGAAAAACCCCATGGCAAGCAAAGGGTCTCCACTTCATGGCCCTCGTATAAAACTTATTGAGAAGGCACAGAATCTCTTTGCAGAAACAAAGGAACATGTTTTTGAATCAAAGGCAGCTGAAGAGCATGCAAAACTTTTAAGGTGTGAATATTACTTTGATTTTGGTTATATCTTTAGACTATACTATAAATCTTCGCAACATCTGCATTTGTATTGGGCTGCAATGCGCTGCATAGTCTGGTGTATTTATGTGATAATTCATATTTTATTATTAGACAGTGATTCAGATTTTACTAGGGTGTGTGTTCTTGTTACGTGGCTATAAATATCATGGAATAAAAAAATTGACATTCTGATGCTGTTACTGCGCTGCAGAATACAGCATGAATTAGAAGTGAGCACAAAGCAAGCCATTTTTGTAGATTCAAGTATAAGTGATACAATCCGTACATGTATTGTATTGGGAAATCACCGAGCCGCAATGAAAGTGAAAACAGAATTTAAGGTGAGTTTTTAACTAGTTTCTTCACCGTCTTTTCTTGAATGGAAAGCAAGATTTCTTTTGTGCCCTTCCATCTATGTTTTGCCTGTTATATCAAGAATTTTTGAATTATTAATATTATACATGCCTCATTCGACCCTTATCACTTGAGCTAGCCTTAAGTGGTTCTTTTCATCTGTATTTTAAACCAATTGAATAATGTTAATACAATTTAAGCAATTAATATTTTTCTTATACTTTGTGGAGCTAAACTTTTGGTTTCTGAGACACTTATTAGACTTCCGTTGTTATATTACCTTAGGTGTCTGAAAAGAGATGGTATTGGCTGAAAGTTTTTGCTTTAGCTACCATCAAAGATTGGGCTGCACTGGAAAAATTTTCGAAGGAGAAGAAACCACCAATTGGTAAGCTTTTCCTCCTAGTTAATTTGTGAGCATCAACTCTAGATTCATACTAATGGTGATATTTACTTAATTTTAATGGGATAGATGGTGAGGATCATCAATCAATGACAGATCCATATTGATCATTACCTCTTGGAGGATATCTTATCCAGTGCTAAAAATCATTATTCTGACTCCCGTTTCTGTTCCCCATCCTCTGTTCCCAAGTGCGAATATCTTAATGTACTGAATGCTAAAGTGAACAAAGCAAAATTTTTCTCTACATTGCCATAATCTACGGCCGTTGGAAAATTGATAGAGCATAACAAGTGAGAAAAAATAAAAAAAAGATCTGATGGTAGATTTTCTATCTTTTGATGTATTATATTTATGTTGCTTTAGTTTTAAAAGGTCTCTTGTTTGCAGCGTCTTTTCTTCAGAATCATGTTAAAATAATTGTTGCATGTATTTTTGCTACTGGATAATACGTGATTGCTGCTCTAAAGCTCACATGATGTGGGATCTGTAGGTTACAGGCCATTTGTGGAGGCATGCATTGAAGCAGATGAAAAGGCAGAAGCTTTGAAATATATCCCAAAACTTGCAGATCCTCGAGAAAGAGCTGAGGTATGTTTTTATAGATGCATGGAATGCAACTCTATTGCTTAAGATTATCATTGAGAGCCTAGGTATTTTATAGACACAATATATATGAGATTCAACTCTTAATTTTGCATACCAGAAGATGCTCCTTCTATATTCTAGTCAAAGATTTGACTGTTTTGCTAACCGGAGGTGGAGTTGCTGGTTTCATATTGTTGCACTTTTACCTACCTTTGAATTTCAATAAACCCAATTCCTTCTTTCAATAATGTGCGCCTTAGTTGTTAAATCCATTATATGTGCACTGCGCGGAAATGGTAGAAGAAAATGTTGATCAAACCTGAGATCAGTTAGTATTATTACCAGATTTGTGAAGTAGGAAAAAGCAAAACTTATACCAGTACCACAAAAATAATCACCGAGGCATATAAAACTTTGTGTTTGTCAATTATCATGATTATATTTCTTCCCTTTTCTTCATCATCCTTTATCATTTGCTACTCACTCTAATGCTAATGCCAATGTGTTGCAATTTCTCTGTGAATGGCATAATCATGAGAGTTGAGAACTATGCTATGCTTATGTTCATCCCATTTATCACATCTTTGCTGAAGCATCTTCTTTATTGCGTTAAACTCATTGCTTGGAAACAGAATCAGCCACTCTTGACATTTTTTTTAAACCCTTTTTTCCCTCAACAGATGCGATGCTTATTTTTCTTAATATGCAATCATTATGAGTTTTTTTGGGCTTTCTTTTTATACAACTACACATTCATCTTAACATTCTTATTTTTGCTACATTTTGTTTGCTCTTGTTCTGTCATTGCCCAATATTCACTATCAAACAACATTACTAGTCTCACAAGGCCACAGCAAATTACCCCAGATAAAAGAAAACTAATTTTTGCCCCTTTGCATTGTTATGGTCCGGACTCTAGTTCATGAACACCATGGAAGGAGAGATTTGGGAACAAATATTAGAGCCTTTGCTTGCAATGATAGTGAGCTTTGTTATAAATTTTGCCCCTATGCAATTTTTGTACTCACAGCAGTTTTGCTTAATCCTTTCTGCAATCTTGGACAGTCATATGCGCGAATTGGCATGGCAAAGGAAGCCGCGGACGCTGCTTCTCAGGCTAAAGATGGTGAATTACTTGGTCGTTTGAAATTGACTTTTTCACAAAATGCGGCAGCGTCATCAATCTTTGATACTCTCCGAGATCGGTTGTCTTTTCAAGGCGCCTCATAATTTTCTTTTCTCAGGTTTTTCTGTTCCACCGTTCGGTTTGAGTCTCAGTGTGTGTGTATACCCTTTGAAAATGCTCTATATTTTCTTATCCCCTAGGTGTTCCAATAATCCATTCTGTAATCCCCCCCCCCCCCCGGGGCATCGTTTACCGGCAGCCTAACAACCAATGCATTTTGTGAATGAGAAGTGATAACAGTTGAGTTTGGTTATTGTAAATTATCAATTTGTGGTAACTTTTTGGAGATTTGTCTGTCAAATACTTGCTACGGATTAGGTTGGCCCTCACTCTTGGCAATTTGCTACTGGCTTGTAGCTCTATGGCATCTTGATGTTCTTTTTTGTTCTTTTTTGTTTTTAATTTTCGAATGGACCTTGCGAGTGGTTTTCCGTTTGCCGTTTATCAAAAGTCAGTGCATGAAGCAGAAATTGGATGAAAATGAATTATTGTGACGGAATTTATGTTTAAATGTATTTTTAAAAAGGTCAATTTTGTAAGTCGAAAGAGATTTGGCAAACTTGAAACAATTTTTTCATGTGTACAACTTAAACTTGAACCAATTTCCTTTTTTTTTTGGTAAAACTAAAAATGATCCCATTTTAAATTTAATAGTGGAAGAAAATTATTTGTGATCCAACCTGATTAACTGATTCAAAACACTTAGTTAAACTGGTCAAAGAACTGATTAACTAGTCTGACTTGTCAAATTAGATTGGATTTCTATACCGTGAAATTAACTTCAAAAAAGATCCTACAATAGCTTTTACAAAAGGTCGTTTAAAAACATTGCAAATGATCTTTCTGAAGTACAATAAATTAGTGAAATGGCCGTCTTCCTAACTGCATCCTTGGCTCTGATATTGATAGGATTATTTCTGGCTTTTCTTAAAGTTACGTTATGTGTAGCTCGAAGCCAAGCGGAAAGGATTCTGTGAAAATTTTCTGTCCTCACATCATTTGCAATATGATTGCCCCTTCATCATTATTTAAAAAAAAAAAAAATCGTCAACAGTCAGCTCACTGGCTTGACCAATTAATTTTATCTATCACACAACCTCGTGTTCATTGAATAGTGTTTCCATTAAGTTAGTTAGACACTCCATAGTGTGATTTATCTATTTGCTTCATTGAGATTAAAATGATTAACGGCAAATCTTGACTCTTTATAAGAACTTCAAGGTTGACAGTTCTTCATAACTCATGAACCCTCTCGTTTTATTCTAATTCTAAATTACATGAAAGCATCAAACCATAAATGAGTTGACTAGCGGCATGGATACCCACCACTAAGCATAAGAACCCGAGCCAAATATCCGTAGTAATCTTACTCTTCAAGGAAGAAACAGCATCTAACCAGATATTCTTCCTGTTCGCTCCTCTTATCTTAGGCTGCATAAGCAGAATTCTCATATTTGCCTTCCCACCTGTTTCAAATCAGAGAAAGGCATTTGACTATGTTGCTGAATAAAAGCTACAGAATCATATCCAATGCATCACGTCATTCGAAATATTCCCAACCTGCATTCCTCCTTCTCCGGAATCTGCAGCTCAAAATCCTTTTCAAATGGCCGAAAGACCAAGTCCACCTTTCCATCATCTACTTTGTCAAGTGCTGGAGGTTGCCACTGAAAGAAGTTGATAATTTGTGGTAAGAGAGTAAGAATAGGACATAACGGCCTTGCTATCTTTGATGTATCATATGATAAGTTGAATGCTAATAAGTTTGTTTATGTGAGATTATTAGTACTAACATATAAACTGTGAGATGAAAAACCAGTTTCCCCCAGTTTCAGCACTAAGTATCTCAACTTAAGCTGAAATGCTGAAACCAAAAGCGTCTAAGGACCATATATGTGGTTTTTAGAAGGGGAAGGATACACAGTCAGAGTGGAAGAGGGAGGAGAGAATACCTTTGGAGCATTATCCTTGTCAATGGTGAGAGCTCTAATACCCTGTTCATCAAGAGACAAGTTTGCATCGCTTTTAGTAGGCAATTTTTTTTTCCTTGAAAATAAACTGAGAAGAGCTGCCTTTGGCCAATTTTATTGAGCAGTGAAAACAAGAATTAGCAGAGCTGTTTCCTGAAAATAAACTGAGCAGAGCTGCCTTTTGCCAGTTTTAGTGAGCAGTGAAAACAAGAATTACCTCATACATATCCTCAGATATCGTGGTTCGTAGTATATTCATCGTTAGTCTAAATTCCTTTTTTAGACATTCTGATAATGTCTGATTCCTTCCTTCACGAATCTGCGTTCATGGAAGTTGGGCAATAGCAGCATGAGTTGAAGAAACAGCATGCTCATTCAAAAGCAAAGAGACTGAATTCACAATTTAATCTTCCTATTGTGATCATAATTTACAATACAATATAGTCCAGGAACATAAGTCTAGGGTCTTATTATTTTAACCCCAAAATCCTTACCGATCTTAAGGTTATTTTCAATGCAGTGGGTGATGACCTTTTCATTCCTTTAAGTATTGCGCCAATCCATCCATTTCCTTCTTTGCTTGCTTCAGCTTCCTTCAGAAAGCACAAATATTCTATATAATGAACAAGGGTACGCAATAATACCATAAAGCTCCTACATAATTAGAGAAATCAGGAGATGAATGGGGAAGAAACTTACTAATGATTTAATAATTTCTTCAACAGTATCCTTTGAGAAGCACTCATCAATTGTCGACTGCCTGAAAATCTCAAAATGTTACTGGCATGAGTACGATGCACTGTGCTGGCACTAACAACAAAATCAAATAAGAAAAATGTTACACATTATCAATAAAAAATTATTACTTGTTTAAGATGCTGTCTTCGTCAAGCTTAACTTCTGAAGAAAATTCTTCAATTACTGATCTTACAGCATTCTCATCACCAGAATTTAGGCTAATCAGGCGCTTCTCTAACTCAGCAAGTTTCTGATACAACGAGATTATAGCGGTCAACTTATAGTTAAACCAATTTCATGACAAACCAATAACTTTACGATAAAATGAAATTAACATTATGTATTTTGCAGGTCTGTTTAAATTATTTATGGACTTGGAATAATACGTTCCCATCATTGACCGTAGCTATAGAGACATATATATGTATATATATTCAGCGGTCAGGAACTTCTTCATCCATCAAGAAAATAGAAAGAAATCAATGCTTCCTAAATTGGTTGAACTGTTTAACGCTGAAACCCATGTGTGAATCTATTCTCAGATCTTGAACAAACGTGAAACAGGATTTGAGAGAGATCCCATGTGACTGTTGTACATCAACTAGCATAATTACTCCTCCGGTCCTAAATGTAAGACCCTTATACACACTAGTATAAGGGTCTTATATTTAGGACCGGAGGAGTACATGAAAGGAGAGCACATATTAAAGATAACCTCAGAAAGGACAAAATGGGTTGCCAGTCCAGCTGCGACTAATTCCTTCCCATTCAACCGTCCTCCAGTCAATGCCAAGAATTCCCCTGCATATTTACATGCATGATGTCATCTCTGCCCTTAGTCTTATTGTACAGATGGTTGATACTAATTCAAGAAAAGCTAGACGCTTTTGCTCTCATGAAGATTTTACAGCATGTGAGACGAAAGTGTGAGAAAGGTCACTCAAAATAGTAAAAGGGAAGAATAAGATAAAGGAATTATTAGCCTTTAGAAATTACCCAATCGTCCAGGTAGATGAGAATGCACGTAAGAGAAGCTACAATCAGTATGAAACCCAAAACTTGCTTCTGGAGTGGCAAACACCTACACAAGAGAATTGATTTAAAGATGTCAGCATTTGAGAATTAAATCATAAAACTAGCCTGGGCATGGCTTTAGAATAATGTATAATAAGGATTAAGCACCCACAGTTTTTTCTGTAACAACTGAAAATTTCATTGGCACCATGAATGATGCGCCTCCACCCATTGAAATTCCGTGAACAAGAGCAACCTGTTATAACATAACAGCGCCATTCGACAACACATAAGACTTTGCAAGCATAAACTTTTTCAAATTTTTAAGGACCAGAGTGGGATGAAGTCAAAGATTCTAAAAGGAACCTGGGTTTTCTTATACGTATGAATGTGATAGCAGAGCCAGTACATTCTGTAGACCACTTCAAGGCAGGAATCCTCTGTTCAGGGAAACTCATTAGTATCAGCAGCTACGATGCAGGTCAGGGAATCCAGATATGCGCTCTAACTGGTTTCCCTCTAAATAACTCCTAGCTATTCGCTTCCAAAAGAGAGAGGGGAAGTCTGTGAACTAGGAAGAAGCTAGTGCCCCATAAAGAAACATGAAAATCCCAGCATAACAACACACTTACTTGTTTTTTTGCCATCATAAAACACTTTCAAGTCCCCACCAGCAGAAAAAGCTCGACCAGCACCCTGAGCAAGTTTTATGGAACAATTTAGTGATCGTAAATAAGCAACACAGCCCAGAGAAAGATAATCACAATCTGTTCGAATCATATAGGTACTTATAATTGATTAATCAACAGGGACATTGCACAATATTTGAAGAAGCCATGTGAATCAGAAAAACCTTGATGATAACAAGCTTTGCTTTATCATCTTTCTCCCATTTCTCTAGATATGTCGCAGCCAGCAAAACCTGATAACATTAGACGGACGAAGACTCAGCAGCCGTAGCAACTAAAAATTAGTATATCTCTGAAAATCACCCCTGAAGGGAATTTATTCACTAGAAAAGTTCGTTAGAAGAATTTCGTTTCAGAGAAAAATCAGGAAAGGAATTTACTCGCTTGACTTACAAGTTCAGGTGAAATAGCATTTAATTGACGAGGACGGTTTAAGGTGATCAACCTCACATGATCGATCTCTTCACCAAGAACAACCTTAACAACAAAAGCAGAAATTTCCGATCAGTCATCCATTACTCACACTAATCGCAGAACCTCATTACAAATTTACCCCCAAAAAGCATCACATATCGGTAATAACAGAAATCAATAAACACTTGCCTGTTCATCAGGATTCGCAGCATTAACCGCCATTTCGAATCAAATGTTACTCTGCACAGTCAAACAAATAGCGGAATCGGAATTATAGCAACGACAATATATCAGATAATCAAATTGGAGGAAAGACTTGACAACCAACCGGGAAGAGGAAGAAAAGTTAATGAAGGTAGGTGAGGCAATGAGGTATTATAGCTCCAATAAAGGAAGGAAGGCAGGCAGGAAGCTATATAACATTATGAACAAACTGTACGGAGGGAGTCATCTGAGTAGGTCCATCTACCACCACGTGTAAACGCCTGAAGAACCGCAGAGCACTTTACAGAGAGTGTCTCGGCCTCACCAACCACCTCTCAACTGTCAGTTCGGAATACTGCATTTCGACGCATAATAACGCAAGACTAAGTTTGACTTAATTTTACCTTTCTTTTTATTTTTTTTATAATCCATATATACATCATCATTTGGACGGTTTATGTTTAGTCTAATTTCATCTTATGTTTCATCTCCGCTTTTATTATAAAAGCTTATTTAATTTTTATTTTAATCATAAATATAAGGCTTTAATCTACTTTGGCTCTCATATTTAATTTTTTTTTATAAAATAATCCTTATACTAATGGTAGTTCTAACAAAAATACTTGATTAGCAAAGATATTTTAGGAAAGACAGCATATATTTATGATAAATAACTAACTTAACTAGTTCTTTTAATTTACTCAAATTAATTAACCAGCTCTTATATTAAAGACCGGAGGTGGTATATAACTTTTACTTTTGTTAATAAGATGTTTTTTAAAAATTTAATCATAAATCATTTAAATTTATGATATTAAAACTCAACCCATGTTGCCGACTGTGAACTAGTAATCCGGTATAGTTAAGAGTTTTAAACAAACTGACTGAGTTTATTTTTATATTTTTTTTCCTTATTTCTCATGGAGCCTCAAACCACAACGTTTAGAGTTTAAAAAAAGAAGGAAAAAAAATAGCAGCTCATCACATTTATGCTGTAGTAACTTAAAGTCTCAGTAGATTGTGTGCAATTTTATTCACGAATGTTCTATTTAGTAATGAATTAATATTTTTTATTTAATTATTAATTCTTTCATGATTATAGATGAGTATTTTATATATTTTAATTAAATTGTATTGTTTCAATTATGACTAGCTTAACTTTAACTTGACCCTAATTTAAACCACTATCTCGATAGGTTTCCTAAACAATCCGGTTTTTTAGTTCCTAATTGAAATTAAATTTATATCATTAAGATGGTATTATGAGGACCAGCATGCGGCGGACCAGCCCCTGAAGACCTAATGAGACCTCACGGTCCTACTAATAATGTCCTAATTATGAAATTTAGTTTATATAAAATATACTACCTCCAATCCTAAATGTAAGAGCCAGTTAACTAATTTGAAGAGGTTAAAGAAATAAATTAAGTTAGTTATTTGTAATAAATAAGTGTTATCTTTACTAAAATATCATTACTAATCAAATATATTAGCTAGAACTACTATTATTAAGAAGACTACTTTGAAAAAAATGTATAAATATAAAAAAAAAGTAGATCAGAATCTTATATTTAAGATCAAAATAAAATAAGATTTTATATTAAAAAAAAAGTACTCCTCCGGTCCTTATTATAAGACCCAATTTGACTTTTTATTTGGTCCTAATTATAAGACACAATCCATTTTGTCTCTTATATTTATGCATTTTTTTTCAAGATAATCCTTCTAATAATGATAGTTTTAGCCAATATACTTAATTAGTAAGGATATTTTAGGAATGACAACACTTATTTATTATAAATAACCAACTTAACTTACTTCTTTAATCTCCTCAAATAAGTCAATTGGGTCTTATAATTAGGATCGGAGGAGTAGTAGTTTATAACGCACACAATAAGGTATAAAGTTTTATAATTAAAAAGTGAGGTAATGGCAAATTTCGGTATTCCCGCCTTCTCATCGTAAGTACATCAACAAAAATCCAAATGTCACCTCCACTGCCTGCAGCTACCCGCTCAGTGCATGCTATAACTGATTTCTTCTGGCGGGAGGGTTGGTCCACCTGGTTGATAAGGGGAAGACAAAGCGTCACGTGCCCGCCGTCAGTCAATACATGGGCTCGATCCTGGAAAGTCCCACGTAGGGCGACTCTGGATTTAGGGGGTGTTTGGCAAAATTAAAACCTAGATTTCAGAAGCACTTTTCCGCAAAACGAGGTAACCTCCTCCACATATTTACTTCGTAATCCGTAAAAGCACTTCTGAAACCATGGTTTGGTTTCTATCCAAACACCCCCTTAGAAACCAAACCATGGTTTCAGAAGTGCTTTTACGGATTACGAAGTAAATATGTGGAGGAGGTTACCTCGTTTTGCGGAAAAGTGCTTCTGAAACCTAGGTTTTGGTTTTGCCAAACACCCCTTTAGTCTGTACTCAAAGGGAATAGGATACCGGTGGGAGAAATCCGAAAAAAACTGATTTCTTCTTGTTTGTATTACAGCTTTGCCAAAATGAGTACTCAACCTTTTTTGTCAGACGGTACTGGCCCCGTCTCATAATACTCACACTTTATCCCAGCAAATATTCTATGATGAATTTTATAAATTTTAATTTTAATTTATTTTAATATTTAATATATTTTTTTAAATATTATCTTTAATTATTTTTCTCTTATCATATTTTTTATATATTTTTTTATCTTTTTTCTTGTTTATTATAAAGGTATATTTGAAAACAAAAATCTATTTTTAACTTATTTATTATTTTTAACTGATTTTAACTAATTGTTTACTATTTATAAATTAGTTATTTGAAACTTATAATAAAAACAGGAGAAAGTAACATCTCTAGTTACTTTTTTCTTTTTGAAAAAATATAAACAATACTCAATTGTTCACTTCAAGGAACAAAAAACCGGACTGAATACTAAATTGGTTAGGATAGTGATTCAAGAGTCAATGGGTCGGGGTCAACCCAGAATCAAACTGATCATATTAAAGTAATATAATTTGATTGAAAATAACAAAATATAACAATACTAATAATCACTAATAACAAAATACAAGGAAATACAATAATAATTTGATTGTAACAACAATAAAGGATAATAATATTGAGAATTTTGATCTTTATGATTCCTATATAACTAAAATTAATAGTTATTGATGCCAAAATTACCATTAAAATCCATTTAAATCTATAACAAATGAAATATTAGGAGCTAAATGAGAAAAAATATGACAAATAGCAAAATAATCACTCTGACCAGTTTATTACCTGTTTTTACCAGTTCACACCGATTTGACTAGTTAAATCTAACTTGAACTAGTTCCCGATTTAATCTATGAACCAAACCAGATCATTGACTAATTCGCTGGTTTTCCGGTTGAACCAGCTGATCCGATCCGATTTTTTTTTACTCTGGTTCACTACCAAATCATCTTAACACCTTGTAATTAAATTATCTACGTCGACAAAACATTAAATTATTCATTTTCTTCTTCTAAGTTCATGCAAACAAATTTTAAATATTCTTAACACATTGAAAGCAACAATTAACACATGTTGCAACAAAAAATGAAAAGAAAGACCATAAAAATGAAAAGTGGGCATGTTAACAATGTCTTTCCAATCCTAAGAATAAATAGTGATGCGTATATTTCTCATTTCTTTTCCAAAACAGATTTTTTTTTTTTTGCACACGAAACATTGCATTACTTATTCAGACTAGAAGTAGGGAACTCCCAATAAGTAGAGAGAAAAAGTGCAAAATTGAGAAAAAGCTTATGATATGTCCCTTCTCCATTCCATCCTACCAAAACTGCCATAAAGGTCATCAGATATTTCCTTCCAATAAGAAGACACCGTTACCAGGATAACATCATCAACAATACTTGAAACTTGGCAGACCCACTTGACGAGAGCTTCTGAGGAAATTCAGTTCTTCAACAAAAAGGAAAATATCATGTGAATAATGTAATCCAGAAAAAAGTAAGCCAAAATTTGTCACTAAATTCAAAACTGTCCTCGAATAAATCGATGCGGATCAGCAAAATATCAAATCAACTCTCCGAAACTAAATGCTCAAAACTTGAATGCTAGCAGTTGCAGGTATGATGTTTGGCGCTATACGATTAACTTCTCTAGCTCTTCCAAAGCACACTAATAAATCAAACGACTTTTCAGCAAAATGCAAGGAATGTGATTTATCTGAATCACATGAACAAGTTGGGCCTTGATGCCTTGTAAGTCGTCTTCAGCTTCCTACTTGGCGGCCTGACCTTCTTGAACACCAATGGGAACTTGATTTTAGAATTGTGAAACTGCTTGGTGCTCTCTCTTTTGCACATCTTTGCAGGGATGGTGGCTGTCTTGATGATCTGGATGCATGGAAACCTCACCCGGTGACGTGATGCCATTTCCGTGTACATTTGTTCAACAGCGCCATTGAGGGTGGTGTCTCGGTATTCCTTGTACATGTTGTGATAACCAGTTCGGCTCTGATATCGCAGCCAAATTCCATAGTTATCGATCTTGGTAGGGTTTTTCTCATAAATCTGCAATCATCATGTAGTAAAAGCAAGTTATCTCATCTGAGAAGATGATAAATGAATCCGAAATGCAACTGAAGCTCAGAGATTGGAAACCATCCAACCACCCCACTGCCCCACCGCACGCTAAAACAAAGTATGAAGCTTCTAAGGTAGGCCAAGTCAATAAATGAAAAAGCAGGCTAAACCAATCATGAAGAGACATGCAAGCATGTCAGGGGGAGGTCCTGGCCTCCTGCTCAAAAAAGCGACTAAGTGTTTCTCTGTGATTGGTATGGTCTTTCATATTTCTTGCAAATTGACTCTAAAAATCTCCAGAAGTGATTTACAATATGTGCGCTCCCAAATTCATGATAGATGAGTTTCAAGAGATTAACAGATAAAGACTATTGGTGACAAAAAAATAAAAAATAAACATAGCCATTCGGCCAGTGTCCTGAATCCTAGCTTCAAATTTGTCAACCTTCCATGGCAATAGTGTATATTTTCCCCTAGATGTTTAGATCATTCAATTTCTCACCACAAGAAAGCATGAAAGTATTGCTTTATACGTTGAAGTGAACTATAGATGTATTTAAACTGGATCCATGCTCGAAACCCCTCTCTTCAAAGTCCAATAACTTTATATCTCTTCGCATGATTTTCTCCGACAGGCATATTTCAGTGTTAAGCATCTTACCAATTTTAAAAACCAATGCTCAATGTAACTCAGTATACTAGTAGATTACTCGAATGAGTCATATGATGTCAAAAGGAATGCTGTAAGAGCCTAGAAGGATATTTCAGACCTCGTTAATGGCTAGCACTTGCCCATTGCTTTTCTTCACCTTCTTCAGCTTTCTCAGGAAATACCTGAAAAATCAAAAACAAAAGAAAAAAACACGATGTTAGTTTTAAAGACATCAAATAAAGCAACTTTCTTATTTCATCCAAAAGATCGATGGGGTAATACCGGGTCAAGAGAGTTGTAGGGAAGCAATATCAGACACTATTTAAATCAAAATATTATTCTCGAAATTTAAATTTATACACGAGTTTCGGGCCTCAAAATTCTTACAGGACGCAGTATCAATAATTTTCTAAATTATTCACATATATACCATATACGTAAATTTGCTAAATTCCAGCTTTGGTACTGGAAAGTATGAATGATCTGAGCTATGTCCTGAAACTATATAATGTACAATTGAAAACTCTATTTTGATTATTCTGTGGTCAAGCTATTCCTATCTTAACCAAACAAAGAACTAAAATGAACAAATAGAAGAGAGATTGAGGTCTGAGCTGTACAGTATGTTTGGTTCAGGATAAAACATCAATCGCTTAATATCTATTATAAAACAAAATGAAAATTTAGCGAATTTTTGAAACGAGAACTGTTTTTTAATCCCTGCATTTTCTCATCGTCCAAGCAGAGGGCAGTACAGTGAGAGGATCATAACGCACCAGAACTTGGATTTGGCACGGACCTCATTGGTGGCCCAAAGCTTCATACGGTAGATCTTTGGGTGCTCATCTGCCTCTGTGGGAAGGGCTCTTCCCACCACCTGGTACTGGTGAAACTGTTTCCACCCAATCAAACAATCATTGGAACCAATTCAAAACTTCACCAAACAAGATACAAATAGAATTCAAAATGAAGAACTCATTCCTCGGAAACCATAAAAAGAAAGTTCAGAAAAGCATAAAATGCCCGCGACCAAGTTGTACATTACCCTGAACGAAACCATTTGGCGCGATGAATGCCGGGGGAAGAAGCGCAAACCAGCTGCGGTGGAAGCCAACAGATAAAACCCTAGCAAGATGTTAGGTTCGGCCATCTAAAACCACGGCCCAATAAGAAGGCCCATGAGAAGCGGGTTTAAAAAGTACAATTCTTGGAAATATTTATCATTTTATTGTATTTTTACCCAAAAAAATGAGATTAAAAAATTATCCAAGTTCTTTGTTGAATTTTTTCACGGAAATATTATATGACGACAATATAAAAGGAAATATAAAAAAGTCGGATAACCATCTTCCATGATAGTGAACAAAATTTTGATTTTAATATTTAAATTTATATTTTTGTTTTCGATACTTCTGAAAAAACAAAACACCATAAAAGCAAGCAAAACTAAACGGCAGCACTTAGTTTCACGTGTGTCAATTTGCATCAGCAATAAGCTTCCACAGAGTCGCTCTGCAGCATAATGCCTCTCATGCCTTGGTCACATGCCTCTTTAAACCCACTGAGCATCCCCAAACTTTTTGTATAATTATCATTTCATCATTCGAAAATTAGAGGGAACACATGGACTCATCAGGTCCAGTCAAACTTTTACGGGGGGCATGTTTAAGACATTTTTGCAGCTAAAGTAATGGTTAAATGGAATTTGTACAAACAAATCTCATATCATAATAAACCAAAAATCGCCTTTCCAATAAAATTTAACAATTAATTATGAGTAAGTTGATGCGGATCGGCAAAATATCAAAACAACTCTCCGAAACAAAATGCTCAAAGCTTAAAAGCTTGCAGTTGCATGTGGTGATGTTTGGTGCTATACGATTAGCTTTTCTAGCTCTTGCAAGTTCACTAATAAATCAAACAACTTCTCAGAGATAAGCAAAAGGAAAGTGATTTGTCCAAATCACATGAACAAGTTGGGCCTTGATGCCTTGTAAGTTGTCTTCAGCTTCCTACTTGGCGGCCTGACCTTCTTGAACACCAATGGGAACTTGATTTTAGAATTGTGAAATTGCTTGGTGCTCTCTCGTTTGCACATCTTTGCAGGAATGGTGGCTGTCTTGATGATCTGGATGCATGGAAACCTCACCCTGTGACGTGATGCCATTTCAGTGTACATTTGTTCAACCGCACCATTGAGGGTGGTGTCTCGGTATTCCTTGTACATGTTATGATAACCAGTTCTACTTTGATATCGCAGCCAGATTCCATAGTTATCAATCTTGGTAGGATTTTTCTCATAAATCTGCAATCATCACATGTTAAAAGCAAATTATCTCATTTGAGAAGATGATAGATGGACCTGAAATACAACTGAAGCTAAGAAGTTGGAAACAATCCCACCACCCCACCACAACCTTAAAAAAGTATGAAGATTCTAAGGTAGGCCAAGGCTATAAATGAATAGGCAGGCTAAACCAATCATGAAGCGACATGCTCGGGTCCTAAGTGTTTCTTTACCGTTGGTTTGATCTTCATATATTTTGCAAATTGACTCTAATTAAAAATCTCCAGCATTTGTTATCCTCTATATGCATTTACTCAAATTCATGATGCATAGATTCCAAGAGGTTAGCACATAAGGCTATTGGACGACAAAAAATAAAAGATATACGTAAGCCAGTCTCCTGAACCCTGGTTCAAATTCATCAAACTTCAATGCCTACAGACCACATTTTCCTATAGCTGTTAGATCATTCAATTTCTCCCAAAAGCATATTCCACTGTTAAGCATCTTTCCAATTTAAAAACCAATGTTCAATGTAACTCATTGTACTAGTAGAATAACAGAATGGGTCTTGCATCGTCTAAAGGAATATTGTAAAACCTAGAAGGATATTTCAGACCTCATTAATGGCTAGCACTTGCCCATTGCTTTTCTTCACCTTCTTCAGCTTTCTCAGGAAATACCTGCAAAATGAAAAACGAAAAGAAAAACGCCTGATGTTATTTTTAAAGACATCAAATACATACAACTATTCAACTCAATATATATATATATATATATATATATATAATACAAGCAACTTTCTCATTCCATTCAAAAGACGGATGCGGTAATACAGGGTCAAGAGAGTTGTCGGGGAGCGAAATCAGATACTGTTTAAGTCCTTTATTTTAAATGATGGAACCTATTCGATTAATTTAGCATCAACAAATCAGCTGAAAGTCAAAACATTATTCTCGAAATTTTAATTTATACAAAAATTTCGGGCCTCAAAATTCTTACAGGATGCAGTATCTATGACTTTCTAAATTATTCACATATATACCATATAAGTAAATTTACTAAATTCCAACTTTGGTAATGAAAAATATGAATGATCTGAGCTATGTTCTGAAACGACATAATGTACGATTGGATACTCTATTTTCATTATTCTAGCGTCAAGCTATTCCTTTAGTAAGCAAACAAAGGACTAAAACGAACAAAAAGAAGACAGATTGAGGTCTGAGCTATACAGCACGTTTAATTCACGATAAAACACAAAACATCTTTCATGAACCAAAGTGTGAATTTAGCGAAGCTTTAAAACAGGAACTGCTTTTAATTCCTGCATTTTCTCATCGTCCAAGTAGAAGGCAATACAGGGAGAGGATCATAACGCACCAGAACTTGGATTTGGCACGGACCTCATTGGTGGCCCAAAGCTTCATCCGATAGATCTTGGGGTGCTCATCTGTCTCTGTAGGAAGGGCCCTTCCCACCACCTGGTACTGGTGAAACTGTTTCCACACAATCAAACAATCATTGGAACCAATTCAAAACTTCACAGAACAAAATACAATTAGGAATTGAAAATGACGAACTCATTCCTCCGAAACAATCAAAGGGAAATTCAGAAATGCATAAAACGCCATGGAACATGTCGTGCATTACCCTGAACGAAACCATTTGGGACGATGGATGGCTGGACGCAAGGGGAAGAAGCACAATCGCATTGCACTAGAAGACAACTGATAAAACCCTACCGAGCTGTTTGATTGGGCCATCTAAAACCACAGCCCAGTAAAAAGGCCCATGAAAAATATTCTTTGAAAAGGTGCAGTTGTTAAAATATTTATCATTTATTGTATGTTTATTAAAAATCTGAGATAGAAATTAAAAAAATTATCTCAGTTCTTTGTGGAAATTTGCAGAGGAATTATATATATAAATATAAAAGTAAATGTTGGCAAAAAAAAAAAATGAAAAAATTGTGACAAATATTTGTACCAGATCTTGAACAAAATTTTTAATTTAATAATTAAATTAACTTTATATTAGTCATATCGCTTCATGAAATATTAAATGTGGCACATCTTTTGAAAAGTATTTTCATATTTAATACTTAATAATGTTTCAAATAAAATTACCCCAAAATACGAACTATGCTTTGAGGGGGGAACACATTTTGTAATTAAAGTAATGACTAAATAGGATTTATGCAAACAGATTTTGTATCTTAATATAGTTTGAGAAAATTATAAATAAAGACTCTCAATATATAAAAATTATAATTTGAGATTCTTAATTTGGAAAATAGCAAATAAAGACCCGGATTCATATTATAAATATGAAATTTTGGTAAAATATTTGAAATGCCCCTCAGTCAAATGACAAGTCGACTATGAAAAATAATAAGTTCACTTTAACAAATGACAATTTCAATAAACCCAATCACAATTTGGTTGAGGGTATACCAAATAACAAGTTCACGTGAGGAAGCAGGCGATTATTAAATTCTATTCCTTTTCTTTCCATTTGAATGATTTTGTAAACATAACTAATCATATCTTTTTAATGAAACAGAACTTAATTAATCATGACTTATTTCAGCGCAAAAAAAAATTAATCGAGACTTGTTAATTGTAATTGACTTTGATTATTTCAAGACAAACATTAATACTCCTTCATATTAACTAATTTGAGTAAATTAATTAATATGATATGTTTTTTTCTAAAGCATCATAATTATCTTTTTTTTAATTTCTTCTCTCTCTCCCCTAATTTCTTCTCCCTCTTCCCTACTTGATTATTATTAAGAGGATATCAATAGGGTTATTTTGAGAAAAATTAATAAACATATAAAATAGATATCACATATAAGATTAATATCAACTCTCAAATTAAGTCACATAATTAAATACGGGAGAATGATCTACGAAATTTCATTAAATTGTTGCAGGAATGTGGATCTTTATTCTCTCCTGCTGCTCAATTTGAACAATATCTTTATACTTATATCGTTATTTTTTATTTTGATTAATGAGTGACTCTCTTATCACGGAGAAACCAATTGATTAGTGTCATAATCTGTACCATTTCTTTAACTACTTATAAAAATATTATTCTCCTCAAAATTCAAATACTATTCACAAGTCAGAGTGACATTAGGCTTCATCTTTCCTTTTTTCTTCTAGTCTCATTTATTTTTACACTCCCAGGCCTACCTAGTGATGATTTTACACTTCAAAATATAGCAAAATTCTGCACTTTCTGATTGACAATGAAATCAAGTATTTATGATCTTGTTTCTGTAATTACCTGAAGCTTACTTCTACAATCACCTAGTAAAGAAACAAACAATACACTGCCTTGTCTCTCATAGCATGCATCTATAACTTTCCATCAGGAAAAAAAAAAATCTAAAAATCCACACCCCTTAAATTAGAGTTCAGACGACCAATGACAGAAGCTGAACTTTTGGTAAAAATAAAATAAAATGAGAGAAGTGGGACCACCTATCACCTCTATCTCGATAGATGGGTCCCACATCTTTCTCCTTCTATCTCTTCTTTTCATCTCAGGTGACATCAACCAATCATGTTCACTTAAAATCTTCAGTGTTTACTAAACATCAGCACAATTCACTGGTGCAAATCCGAGTCTGGAATTCTTGAGATCATAGAGGATGTGAAAGTTCTGCTGCTGATAGTTCCCAATTATGGAAAGAGCTGAATGAGGAGTGCCCAGAATTGCCAAACAAACAACAGCACTTGGTTCAATCTCAAAGAAGTAATTTTCCACAGGGAAATCCCAAACAGCTCCATCTGCAAACATGATCCCAAAATCAGGCAGCTCAACAGCTTCAAACCCAGAAACATTATAGCAAGGCTTTAAAGGAAAACGGCCTTCTTCAATCATCTTGTAGCCCCTGATCTTCTTCATGAAAGCCTCCTTGATAATCTGATAAGCAGGCTCTGCAAAATAAGTTAGAGTAGTGCCAGAATCAATGATGGTTCCTCCACCACTACCACCACCTTCTTCTGCAGATACAAGCCAAGTTTCCTTTGGTATCTTCAGTACTTCACCACCAACCATGACAGCTTTTATCTGCACATAGTAAAATGTATCAACTGGGTTTTCTTTCCCACCCACAAATGAGGTGAAATTCAAGTTTGGGTTGCTGAGAAGTTTCTTGTCTTCCCCAAATATCAGTTTGCTGCTACTGTTGCTGTTTCTATCCACAAGGCAATAGGAAAATGAATGACCATAAAGAGATTGAAGCTGAGAAGCAAATGACAATGGCCCTCTTCCTAGTCCCAGCAACCCAGCAGCTCCTTGGAACAGACCTCTATTCCAATGTCCACAACCAAACATTACATTCTCCACACGCTTCAACTCAGACTTCCCTTCAGATGTGGTGAGATTAACTGTGAAAGTCTCGAGAGCAAAATCCCCAGTTGTATTGGAGCTATCCCCATACCAGTAGAAATAAGGACAGCTCTGCTTCTCAGCCTTGCAAGCCTGAGGTGGATCTGGGGATGACACTAACTGGCACCTTTTGTCATGGCAGCTTATGTTCTTGAAGGAGCTTGAATCCTTAGGATCATAGTAAGGTCCACTTTGCTCAAAGCAAACATAACAAGGAACGCATTGGATCCAGTTAAGATCACTGCCTGTATCAAGTATCAAAGAGAAATGTTTTGGAGGTGTACCAACAAACACATCCATGAAGTACTCTCCAGAGCCAAGACTGACCCCTGATTCCAATGTTGCCACAAGCCGGCCGGGATACGCATTTATGAAATACTCCGGCACAGCTGCCTGTGCCGGCGCCGGAGTAACAGCCTGCTTTGATTTGAGCTGTGTTTCCTGCAGCCTTGAAACAGTGTTTTGGTTCTTCTTCTCCTTGACCCTTCTATGAAGGGTCTGGATTCTGGTCAAGTCCCGAATAGTGAAATCAATCACAGGTTTTTTTGGCTCGGCATCTTCACTCACCGTCACAGGTCGACGTTTCAGATCGAGCTTTAGCAATTGTTTCTGTGGTGTTGCTACATAATCATCACCAGTATCTTCATCTGATGTGGTTATTCCTGAATGCCCAAATTTCTCAGACTTTGAGAAGCTACAGTCAGTATATGCAGAAGAAGACGCCGTATTGAGGCCTGGATGATCAGGCATTTTGATGGCAGCGAGAGAAGAACCATTTTTCTTGAGACAGTTCTGATTGTCGTTGCTGGAAACAGCCTCCACTGCGCTCGAATATATTACGAGCAGAACCAGAACAAGAGAAAACTTCAAAGCCATAGCGACGGTATCTTCTTCCTTGGACCCAGAGAAAAATCTAACATCGAACGCCTTGCAAATTTCAGTAAGAAATCTAAGGAAGAAAAAGGAAACTCTAAGACATTCTGAACTGTGGAAAGAGCAAGAGGGGTCTGAATTCCTTGTATACAGAAATTTCCCAGAAACAAACACCCAAATGAAAACAAAATGGGGAATAAATAAAGTCAATCACGAATTGTCCCGAAGCCCAGGAAGCAAAATCTATCCAAGACTGAAAGTTAAAGTTGACTGAAGAAAAATGGAGATAAGGATGTAAATTAACTACAATGGGAACTCTGAAGGCCAAAATGTGTGTTTGGAGGGTAAGAAAATTCTGATGCAGAGACGTTAAATTTGGGTGAGAGCGAAGTCCAAACGAAAAAACGCGTTTTCATCAAGTCTTCACATACTATCAGTTACAGAACAATATTAAGTTTTGGAACAAAAAATAAATTTCTGTGATCCCGGTGACATAAATGCCAGAGAGATCATGTTCATACCTGGTCTGCTTCTCAGAGGGGAATTTCCGAAGCTTGCAGCTTGGTGGGGGTTGAAAGAAACTGTACCAAACTTTCCAAGTTGGTGACTCGTTTATGCTTTGTTCAGTGTGATGATGAAAGGCTTAAGAGGAAATAGCCTGCAACTTCAAAAAAAGTCAAAATTGAATTCTTGGGGATTTCCAGTTGGAGGTGGAGAAGAAGAGGATGTCTGTGCTCAGTGGTCAGAGTTTTTGAATCTGTCTTACTCGTGTGGGGACAAAAGAAAGAGTGAGGGAGAGAGAATGAAGATTTTGTGAGTTGAACAAAGGAAAAAGACCTGAGAGAGAATTGGGGTATTGATGGTTACGCGCTGAAAAATGGCAATAGCCTTAAAGGACGCAAAGCCTTGTGATTCATGAAGCCATCGCCCCCTCGTAAAGGCATTTTTTTTCCACGAGTTTTTTTTTTTTGGAGAAAATTACGAAAAATATATCCTATTGAAAATTTTAGTAATGAAAAAACTTAATAATTTTTTATATATAAAACATATTAATATTCTGATTTAGATATTTTCACCAATAAAATCTTTAACGGAAACTTTTTTTCCAATTTTCTCTAATGTTTAAATATTTTATAAATAATCGTCCAATATATATATCAAATCATATTATTATCCATAAATAATAAAAGTAGAGATCAATTTTTAGACGCCTTGTTTGCGACGAGGATATAGTGAGAATGCCATGGGGTGTAAGTATAAATTCCAAGTCAAGCTCTTGTAATGGAATAAAAAAAATGTAAATTATGCCAGTGGCATAAAATATAATTCATAAATTATACCTTTTTTTTAAAAAAATTCAAGTATGGTAATCATTTGTTACTATTATAGTATATTTAAATTTTAAATTCTGTTACAAAAATTACTTGACCATGGTGATTAATGACTACATGTAAATTCATTTTGAAAAAACTTTATAAATAAGTAAAAGATTTTGCCATATGATAATATTTGAATTTAGACACAATCAAGTGGAGTATTCAATTAAAGATAGAGAGGAGAAAAAAAATTAAAAAAATAGTGAGATTCACATCTTAATATTGAATATTGACAGAATATAATTGTCATTCGAACAAATATATTATACTTAATAATTAATTAAAATTGACTTTATGGGCTTTATATATTGAGTTTTTTTTTCACCCAACGATTAGATAGAATTCTTTTTTGTCCAATTTCTTGAACAATCTATAAAGGACTAAACTGAAACTATTTAGAATGTGAATTATAAAAACAAAAAAAAGGGTATGAATTGACCTGTAAAAAACCGAAAGATGATGTAATAAGATTTGACTTTGAGGCTTAAGTTTTATATAAAAGAATTAGTTTGACCTAAAATTTAATTCTAAATATAAAACTTTAATATATTTTATTTTTTATATTTATTTTTTTTTAAGTAATCATTGTACTAGTTGTATATACTAAAGATTCAATCAAATGATAATTGTAGTTAGTACACATAATTAATAAGGATATTTTAAGAAAGACAGCACATATTTATTATAAATAACTAGCTTAACAAATTTTATTAATCTAAACAGATTAGATAATTAGCTCTTATATTAAAAATCAGTAACAGTATTAGGGTAATAATATCCTTGAATTCTTTCGGGAGATTTATTAATGAGTCAAACCTCATAAAAAACAATAAATGTAATTGTTTTATCAGTACTGCTTTCTTGATTCCAGCCATAATCTCAACAACTTCATGATCATTTGACAGCTTCAAAAACTAACGTCAGTGATAATCTGAGCCTGTGAGGCACGAAATAATATTAAATATTAAATCTGAAGAAATTGCTGACAATAAAGACAGTGCAATTTCTCTGGACACCTTTTTTTATTATTTTTTTAAGAAAAATGGATGGATAAAGAGGTGGTTAGATTTATAAAATAAAAAATTAAATTAATAATCAGAAATAATATTTATTTTTGATGAAAAATATGCATTGTTAATTAATAATATTGAATATATTATAAATATTATAGCATATAGAAGTATTTGTATCATTGTAATCGCAATCAAAGGAAATTTGCATAGAGTTTACCTTATGATAAACTTATTTAATACTTGCCCCTAAATATATTACCCCTCAAATTCTAAATATAACACTCTTTTTGCACTGTAAAATGAGTTTTATATTTAATACCATATGAGTATATAGGGGTATTTTCATGTACTTTATGTTTTTCATATAATATTTTTCTCACATTATTCTTATTAATTTATCAGTTTTTCTTACTCTGTTTACGACATTTTATGCCTCATTAAAAGAGCAGCAGTTTAGAGAAAGTGAAATACAATTTTTACATAATAATAACAATATATACATATATAAAATCCAAAGCATGCAGTGCCACTCATTCTTCAAACCTTATGATTTTCAACAGTATAATGTATAAAAAAAATATTTATGATTTTTTTATTTCTCATTGCTCCGACAGAGAAACACTAATTTTGGTATTTTAACTATCATTGCATTTCAAAGTACAGCTGTGTGACGTAAATTTAAAAAAAAAAAAAAAAAAAGCAAACTACTCCTTTGGTCCATAATATAAGTTGCTTTTAGAAAAATGGTCCAAAATATAAGTCACTCGAAAAGTAATTAATACTTATTTTTCTCTCCTTTACAACCTTATTTAATACTTGTAAAGTTGTAAAAAAAACTCATTTGAACACATTTAATGAATTAAATATCATTTTTTAATACTAATGAATTAGTTAAAATGACTTATATTATAAATTAAAAGGAGTATCCATATTTATGCATAATATATACAATTTTTTAATATTAATAAATTAATTAAAACGACTTATATTGTAGACGGGAGAGTCCTTGTATTTACGCCTAATAAAAATATTCCAACAAATTATCCTGTTCATGGTGGATGGATGACAGCCTGTTTCTTAAATCTCGTACGACCAGCGGGCCACTAATTAATTTTGAATGCAAAACAAATACAAAACCTAGTAATACAACAACACGAACCCCATTAATTAGTTCAATATCCGGTCTTTAATATAAGATTCTGTTTGACTTTTATTCTGATCCTAAATATAAGACCCCAATCCACTTTGTCTCTCATGTTTATACTTTTTTTTTTCAAAATAGTTCTTCTAATAATGATAGTTCTAGTCAATACATTTGATTATCAATGATATTTTAGGAAAGACAACACTTATTTAAGGCAAATAACTAACTCAACTTACTTCCTTAATCTCCTCAAATTAATCAACTGACTCTTATAATGAGGACCAGAGGTAATACTAATTAATTAATGGATGATTATTAATGATAGTAATATAAAAATAGAAAACTGTACTGTTCTTAGGTATGAATGTCCAAGCTATAGTAACAATTATTTTTTTTAACCAGCAGTAAGAGTGCATACCTAACCACCAAGAAAACCAGACCCAGTCAATTAATATTTAATGTCATGTGATGGTCGGTCTCAGTGTCTCACTCTTCTTTGACAGCCACTTGCATGGCCCATATGGCAAAGATTTGCAGGTGACCACTTCAATTGCTTCTATTCCTATTCTACTCATTCCTTCTTTGCAGCAAGGGTATTTTGAATTTGTTTCAAAAGGCATGACAAAAGTCACAAAAACAAAAAGGCATAAAAAAGGGAAGAAATGTTAAAGATTTTTTTCATTGTCAAATTTAGTGTTTAAAGATATCAAGAAACCTGGATTTTTTTTTCCGAATAGAAGTCTTTTTTAACTATGTGGTATTGTGCAACATATCTTCAGTTATGTATAAATATTTTTGATTTTGTATGTCCTTAAAAATAGGTGACGCACAGCTAAAAAAATTTACATTCGCTAAAAATAATTTGTAAAAGAATTCTTAAACAGCTTTTAAACATTTTAGGGGTCATAAATTTTTGGATTAGGGATTTTTTTGCAATTTTTTCTTTGAAAAAAATACTTCATACAATATAGGATCAAATCTTTTTCTCTAACCTTAATCCATGTGTCTACCTTAGTGAAAATGAAAGTTATGTGATACGAGTATCATTAAAAGTATATCTAAGCTATGATCTTAACCAAACTCAAAGTTGACCCTGGATAATATATGGATATAAAATAAATTGCATTATTTCATAAGTTATTAATAATATATATATTTTACATTAAAAATATTAACTAGTAAAGAACTGAGAATCAAACAAAAGGCATATGCCTTTATTGAAATTCTGAAACCCTAGCAAGTCCCAATCACAGCGACCAAAGAAAAAAATTTAAAATGTGAAGGAGCTTCGAGATCACAGAAAGGCATTTTAAATAAGAGAAAAAGAAAAAAGCCGCGGAGTTTGTTGAAGTTTGATGCGAACATACGTGGGACATACCTGCCGATTTAAAGCAGCAGCCTTGAATATAGATGTTAATATTGGAAATCACAATCACCACTGTGTCTGGTTGCTTTGCTTGCCACCTTTCTACTCCAGTTTACAAAGTAAAAAAAAAGAAAGATATTTTTTATTATATTTAATCGTTGAAAAAATAGATATTTTTTAGTCCTATTTATAAGACACTGAGAAAAATTTTTCGTATGTATATACAATTTTACCGTTCATTTATTATTGTGTTGACTTTATTTATATGAGCTATAATATATATTAAATAGGGATAAAATTGAAAAATTGTTAAATTTTAAATGAGCATTAATAAAGTTTAAAGTTTTTTGTGTCTATCTAAAACATGTTGGAAGTGACTCATAGATACAACCAGAGAATGTGTGTACATGCTTCTATGTTTTCAATTTTTTTATTTAAAAAATTTTGCAAACTGAAAATTGTCTTGAACCATAAAGTTGCTATAAAATAGAAGGGCCCTACTAATAGCTATATTCTTATGGTCCCTTGCTTACTGCTTAAGTAGATTTGCTTCCATCTCATTGAGAAAAAAAAAATTATGAAAATTTCACGTTAAAAATTAGTTTGTTGTCAATTTTTTTAATTTTTAAGGGTGAGTTAGATAATTTTAATATAATGGAGAAGAAAATTTTGCAAAATATTAGAGCGGATGAGCCAATCACTTGTTCGCCATTCGCCTTCTCTCTTTGTATTTCATGCAAGCAATGTCATTGCTGGTTCGAAGTCATTTTAATTTTTCAGCCGTTGGTTTTCTGATTGGTTGCTCTGCTTTTAGTTTATTTTAGGTCCATTGGTTCTGTTTGTTTTATGTGTTCATGGTTTATGGATTAGGCTCTCGTATATGTTTCACATGGGATAAGATGTAAATTTATCCTGAAAAATTTAACTTAGGAGTACTAGGTATCCAAAGGTTTTTTTTTAATGCAAATTTATATTAAAAGTTTAAAATCATAACAATATTATCCCCTGCCACTAAAAACAGTAATAGCCAATGTCACTATTTTAACTGTGAATGTTAATTTTTTAACGATTGAAGGCAATATTACTATAATTTTAAATTTTTAAGAAAAATTTATACTCGGTACTGTTGTGTGAAAACTTTCAAAGTAAATTTGTACGCGAATCATGCAGGAACACCGGTCAATTGAGAGGTTCTAGTAACCAAATTCAAGCAAGGAAGCGGTTTTGCAAAGCAAGTTGACGCTAGTTTAAGCATTATATTAAATTTATAAGTCCTCGCAAAAGGTAAGCAAATTAAACTACTGGCAGTTCTCAAGTTCAAAACCTAGGACCCTTCAGGTCAAAAAATAAATAAAAAACCTAGGACCTTCATTATGGAACAACACTATCTAGAGGAGCTTTAATTAGTGAACTAGTTAAATTTAATAATTACAATTATTTAGAAAACAAAGCCTTCGCCGAGTAGCCACCATTCCTTGATTGACTACAAGGCAGCAAAGTCCTGTATAAAAATAAAAAAATACTTCCCTTCATATTTAATGTTGGACTCTAAAGTTGAATCATGTGAATTAAGGTGAAGAACTAAAATTAGCTAACAACCGTAATGCTTTTAAAATATTAATATCTTTTAAAAACTAGCCATCTTAAAGAGTGGGGGTGTTATATGTTCTAAAGTATTTTAAGATAAATTAAAGATTAATATCATTATATTTGATCGAATTTTAGTTCTGATCACTATAATTTCAAATCATTGGTTTTTGATCTCATAGTTTTATAAGGATTTGGTATAAATTTAATGAATAGTTCCTATATTTTCAATAAGTTTTGATTTTGATCCCTGTATTTATTATATTCATACCAGATTGGTATGAAAATATAAGAACAAAAAACTAAAGATTTTGAAATTACGAGGGTCAGGATCAAAATCTGATCAAACTGTAACAACCAACAATTATATGAACCCTGCTTGATATTATTTGTAATCTTAAGCTGCTAATATTCATCTTTTTGCTACTTTTCCGGTCTTTAATATAGGACTCAATTCTTGAGTTGGTTTTGGTCCTAAATATAAGACCCATTTCTCATATTTATTAATTTTCTCTAAATTACCCCTATGGATACTCCCTCAACCATAATCAAGTAGAAGAGGAAGAATGGGGTATTAAGAAAGATGATTATGGTGTTTTAGGAAAAATGTGTCACTTTTTTTATGATTAACTAACTTACCTAACTTCCTTAATCTAATCAAATTAGTTAAATGGGTCTTATATTAAGAACCGGAGGAGTATTATTTTTTGAAAAAAAGCGGAGAGAGAGGGTGCGATCCTAGAAAAGCAATGCAGAGAATAATTTTGCATACACAATGACCCTTCAAAGGGAGGGAGAGACCAAGAAGGAATGTAAAGTGAATTGATTATGGATTCCAAGCAAGGGAGGCATGGTTAGGATTATTCAAAGTAATGAAAGTCATTTGCATTGAAATATGGGAAAGAAGAGTTGATACGCCTTCCGAGCATTTGAAGAAATGAGGATGTTTCAGATTTTTGAGGCAATGACCCAACCATCCACATTACTTTCATTATCACGATCACTTTCCACTATAATGCTCTTCCTCTTATTGGTTTTCGTGTTTCATCCATTCACCTTTTGCTTTATTCTTCTTCTTAAATCATCGTGGTAAATTAAACCCAAAAGACTGAAAAGAGAATGCACTTTTGTGGATGTATTGAGTCATGTTTTGGTGAAGAATAAACATAATTTCATTAATATTATTACATCCTATCTTTAATATAAATCAAATTAAACTATAAACTAAATCTTATATTAAAAATTGAAATCAGTATGTTGACAAGTGTTCCCTTAGCCTAGTCCCGTTTCATTTCACCATTCTCTATCACGTCATAAATTGTGTGCAAAAGCAGGGGGAAAAGTAACTATAAATTACTCATTCAATCCTGAATTTAAAAATTAATTGATAGGGGAGTTGTTTTAATCATAAATCTAACGTCGTTTCCTAAATTTATAATTTATTTTCTAAATCATTTTTATCAATTGTACTTGCTGCGAGAATTTTCATTAGGAGCAGTTTCTCAATACAAATTATTAAAGGAATATGTGAAAAAATAAACAAAATTTTTTATAAATAACTATCTCAATTACTTTTTATAATTTTTATAAATTAATTATTTAAATTTTAGATTTAGAATTAAAAAGTAGAAGTAGAAGTAAAGTATACAGCTAAAGCAAGTGGGGCTAAACACACAAAGGCAAGGTGCTGGTCTTCTTTTTTTTAAAAAAAAACTGAAAAGTATACTATCTATTACTTTGAAAGAGTCATAGCAGGGTTAAGCAATTCCTAAGGCAAGGTGTTAGTCTAATCCAATCTGACCTCTGACTATCCTTACTAAAAGTTAAATTCTCTCCCAAATAATATATCATGTCGATTCGTTTTCTTGTCGGAAAAAAATTGAATTATACTTAACAATTTTTAGCCAAAACATTGTTTTTTTCCCAACAAAAATAGAGCTATGTAAAATAAAATTGTTCGATGTCCATCACCAGGAAGGAAATAGACATGGTAGCTTATTAATGTTATACAGCTGGTGCGTCAATAGCATTGGTTTTTTTTTTGGGTTAATTTCTAAAAAAGTAAAAATTAATCCATAAAATTTAATATATAGATTATTAAAAAATTTCCAAGGAAATTTAATTTATTCAGGCCAGGTCACACCAGCTCGTAGGCTTGGCTTGACCATCAATCTCATTTTTTGTCCAAATCAACAGTGCGTTGAAGAAATGAAGTCATGTGCTAGTGATTAATTATTTAATACGAATATTGAAATTATAGCCTCAATTTTCAAAATATATATACTATAAAAGAATTTCTTTTACGCTGGCCAAGAAAATTTATTTTCGAAACTGTGTTAAACATAATTGAAAGGCACCAGCAATATAATGCACCCTTCACTTTCCATGAAAACCAAAGAGACATACCTCATATTGGAGGGAATAAATGAATATCAACTAGGATAGAAATATTTTATAAGGAAAATGAAGTTTATTATTAGTAAATACTAAATTCTAATACTTTCCCATACAGAAGCAATATTATTATACGCCACTGCCAAAATAAACAATTCTGCTCATTGGCCAAATATATATAAATGAATCCATTATTACATAATTTCTTCAGCAATGTAGCAACTAATTACTTACTCAACAAAAGTATTAAATAAATATCTTCACAGGCTTATAAAATGGCATACTCTGTGTAAGTTATAAAGAGCTCGCTTAATTTGTAAATTTTATTCAATGCTCAAAAACCACATCTGATGCACATTAATATAATCTAGAAAGTTGGATATAGTATAAGACATATCAATTAAGAAAATTAGTTAAGTTAGTTATTTGTAATAAATATGTGTTTTTTTAAATATTCTTACTAATCAAGTGCACTGGTTAGCATTACCATTATTACAAGAACAGCCTTGAACAAAATAGATAAATATGATAGACAAAATAGATTGTGATCTTATATTTAAAATCAAAATAAAAATCAAACAAGCTCTTATATTAAGGATTTAGTAATATAAAACATATGGATTATGATAAGTAGAATGATTCATAATCTAGCTATGTAGCAAGTAGTCATGCATGGATTCAAATTAATTGCAATATAAATGATGGAGATGAAGGTACTTAAATTTTAACTTAGATTTCATTTCATTAATTATTTTTATTTTAGTTAATTATTTTAATTGTGCTAGGGGGCAGCTATCTATAGCCCACCACTCTTTATTTTACTACTTTAATTATCTTATTTAGTTTAGACTATAAATTTTTTTTGGGGTTTCATTTTATGGCAAATCAGACTTGAAAATTTGCATAGTACTACCTCGGGTCATAACTATAAGACTTCATTTATATTTATAAATGAGATCTTATAATTATATATTTATATCATTATCTTTCGGCCTCCCTTGTGTTCTCTTAGTTTTTCTTTCTGTCTCTGATTTATTTCTCCGCTTTTCTTCCTAATTTCCTTTCTTTTTTTATCTTGTTCTACGTCATTAATTGCTAATAAACGTGTTTACTTAGTCAATCTCAGTAAGTTAATTACTACTTTTCCGCCTTAGTGGCTCAAGTTCACACCTTAATATACACACACTAATGCTTCTTTTAATTTGAACAATTTGAGACTTCTTTTAATTAGCGCACACACCAGAATTTCGCAAACAACTAATTTCTTCATCTTAATTCAACAATCTGATATGGGTTCGGACTAAAAACAATGCCCTGCGTGATTAATTAGATAGAAGTGCAAAGTCAGATACAGGTACATATAATTAATAGACGAAACTGTTTCGCTAGATGAACCGAACTGAAGAGATAACATATAGAACTATACTCCTGTATATTTATTACTACCTCCAGTCCTTAATACTTCTTCCGGTCCTAATTATAAGAGCCAATTAACTAATTTAAGGAGATTAAGAAAGTAAGTTAAGTTAGTTATTTGTCCTAAATAGATGTTGTCTTTCCTATAATATCCTTGCTAATCAAGTGTATTGATTAGAACTATCATTATTATAAGGGCTATTTTGAAAAAAAAAGTATAAATATGAGAGACAAAGTGGATTGGGATATTGTATTTAGGATCAAAATAAAAGTCAAACAGGGTCTAATATTTATACATTTTTCTCAAGATAGTCTTTCTAATAATGGTAGTTCTAGCCAACACAATTGATTAATAAGGATATTTTAGGAAAGACAATACCTATTTAGTACAAACAATTAGCTTAACTTCTTTCCTTAATCTCCCCAAATTATATCTCTATGGTTTGTGATTTTTATAGGAATAGTATTTTAGAATAAATTATAAAAGTGTAGTTGAAAGTTGAAACCTTATCTCTGAGGAGTTCAATTTGAATACACAAAAAATATGGGTATAGATAGAGATATTGGTATAACATTTTCAAAGACGCAATTTGTTTGGTATTGGCTGAAAAGTTGAAAAAATATATATTCAGAATTTCATTGCAACAAGTTATAAACTAAAACATACATTCCAAGTTGAACAAGTTAGATCCCTATAGTTACTTTTTCCACTTGACTTCTACATTTTTCTTATTTTAGTTTCTGAGGTTTGATTTTTTGCCTAAAAATTTTTATTTTTTTTAAAAAAAGCCACTTTACGTCTTTCCTCCACTATTCAATGCTGTTTCTTCGTATAATACTCATAAAAAATATAATAAAAACTTAAAAGTTCTCGATACAATACTTTTTTACTTATAAATCGTTTGCATTAAGCCATTTCACACATTATCCTATAAAATAAATATAAGAAATATTGTACTAACATGAGTAGTTTTAATGAATTTAATATATATATTTATGAATAGCAAGGTGAAATAGAATTTTTATATACTAGTTCTGGTCTTTAATACGAGAGTTAGTTGACTAATTGGACTAAATTAAAAAAACAAATTAAGTTAGTTATTTGTAATAAATAGGTGTTGTCTTTTCTAAAATATTTTTACTGATCAAATATATTCGCTAGAATTACTATTATTACAAGGATTATTTTGAAAAAAATGAATGAATATGAGAAACAAAATAGATTGATCTCTTATATTTAGGATCAAAATAAAAATCAAACGAACTTTTATATTAATGATCAGAGGTAGTATTATATATAAATAAAATATGAAGAATTTAATTTTTATCATTAATATAACACGCATTGGTGTAGAAATTTTCATTTTGTTCACTTTTCACCCATTCAAATTTAATATGTCAAATCACCTATACTTTGAAAATTGAGGTTTTACTATTCTAACAAATCCACTAATTATTTGTTTTAGGTATCTTTTTTTTGTTTTCAAGTGATTTATAGTCTTAATTGTTTTGAACGAAACTATCATATACGTGGTGGGATATACATCCTAAAATAGAATCGCCAAAAAAAAACAGAGAGAGAGTCCATTTTAGGCAATTTTAAGTCTTTTTCATACCTCATAATATATAGTTAAATTTTTTCCTTAAAAAAATGTAAATTTAGGTAGAGTTCATTAGTTCAAGCCCTTTGCGTTTGTCAATTGGGAAAGAATAATCTTCCAGTGTGTTACGTAGAGATAATCTTAAAAGATTTAAGGAACAAAAAAAAAATAAAAAGAAATAAGCTAGACTTGGTACACAAGTAAAGGTCAAGTGGTCGTATAGTTCAGCAAGAAGCCAAAGCTGACACAGCAACACCTGAGCTAGCAGAGTGGAAGATTAAGAAAAATTGAAGGCTGGAATGCTATAATGAAATAGAATATTTTAAATTATTCCAAGAGTTGAAATATTAGAAAAGAAAACTAATTTCAATGCTTATCATAATAATAAAATATATTATGATACTAATCATTGTGGTAAAATTATATTGTTTAAATATAATTTTAACAGTTCAGGTGTAAAACATTCAACTAATAATTTATAAATAAAAAAATTATTTTTTGAAGAACTGACACTTAACACATTATCTTTATTTTAGATTTTGTACTCACTAAAATAATTTTTTAAAAATAAAAGTAAAAAAAATATTATTAGTCGTTAAATTTAAATAGTGCGCTGTGATGATAATTTTTTAGTACCTGTCAATCCACTTAGCGTTGAAACTTATTTCATTCGAAAATTAAAGATTAGAACATAAAATAGATAACAAGTTTATCTTAGTATAGCATAACATTTTAAAAATTAATGAAATATGAATTGCTTTGTAAGAATAACAACTATTATTGCTATTCATCTTTTCTTTTGTATTAAATCCCCCGCCATGTAAAAATTACATTAGACGTTGATTAATCTGACGAAGCCAAGTAGAATTGCAAAAGCAACATCATCACATATTTAATCATTCCAACGTAGTAATATTGCCAAAATAAAAGCAAAATAAACGATAATAAAATACTTCCTGATTCTTAATATAAGACCTATTTAACTAATTTGATTAGATTAAGAAAGTTAGGTAAGTTAGTTAATTATAAAAAATATGTCATATTTTTTCTAAAACACCATAATCATCTTCCTTAATATCATCCCTCCATTTTCTATTTGATTATGGTGGAGGGAGTATACATAGGAGTAATTTAGAAAAAATTGATAAATATGAGATATAAGTTTTATATTTAAGACTAAAATCAATTCAATAATTAGGTCTTATATTAAAGATCAGGAGATTATAAAATTAGCAACTAGTTTATTTTTTTAATTCACTCAGATGACTTTCATGGGAAGCTCAAATCAAATCAACCGCTGTCTCTTTTTTGCAAGGATTGAGGATGGAAGCACTAAACAGGGAGAGATACAGGCCTCTCCGTTTCTTTTCCTTCCTCTTCTTTTGTGATCATCATAACCAGTAAATCAGAGTTTTAACAGAATTATGTCAAAAAAAATTAAATTTGAACCAAAGGTGAGGATACCAAAAGGACAGCAGGACCTAGAGAAAGAAAAGAAAAGGCCTGTCTTTTAAGTTTGGACTTTTCAGAGAAAAGAAAGAGAAGAAAAAGCTATTGGCCCGTTGCAAACAACACAATTGACCAAGATAACATGCATGACCTTCTTCCGCTCTCCTGGTCATCATGAGAATTGTACATTAACAATTTTAGAGATATTCATGATATACACTGATGTACATACCCACATCGCGTGTGTATATCTATCTACATACACTGTATGTAGTCTAGAGCTAGTAAGCCGGCCCAGCCCGCCATTCGGGTTGGCAAAATGCAAACTTGGCGAGATGCGGGTTACTCCAGCCCGCACCACTGCAGGCTAGTCCGCTTTTTTTGTAATATTTTTATACAATTCTCAATATATTATATAACACAATTAGAGGGTTTTGACCCTCAAATTTCATATTTATATCTCCTCATTCATATAACTGCATTTGCAATACACACATAAAAAGATCTACTTAATTGATTTGAATAAGAAAAATAGTCAAATTAATTATTCAGAAAAAATATGTGTTGGTTTTTCTAAAATATCTTTTCAAATTATAAATTAATCATCACATTATTTTATTATAACCTACTACTCAAATTTAAAACTTCAAGTCTAATTTCAACTTTACAAGCTAAGCTCAATCTATACAAATAATAATAATTTTTTAAAAAGAAAAATTTAGACAGGCCAGCTGGCTAGCTTGCCAGCCCATCTTGGCGGGCTTGGGTTAGCAAAATGCCAGCCCACCAAGGTGCGGGCTAGTTCAGGCCGCACCGCTTTTGGCCAGTATCCGTACCGCCAGCCCGTATTACTAGCTCTAATATGTACATGTGTATATACTATATTCGATCCTTAATATAAGAGCTAGTTAGGGTTTCATTTTCGTCCAAAATATTATATATCAATTCACTTTATTTTTCATAGTTATTTTTTTTTAAAGGAGTTCTCATGATGATCAACATAATTAAGAAAGATATTCTAAAAAGATAACACTCATTTACTATACATAATTAATTTTAATTTTTATAAATTAATTATCTAATTCTTATATATATTTAAAACGAAAAGGCAAAGGTGCTATTTACCGTCATGATTAAAAAGCCTGTTTATAACCTGTTCTAAATGGGTCCGAAAATTGTATATTCTCGATACGCCGGCGGTGGCTAGAGGTTGCCTGACCTGCCTGCAAAGAAAGCATGATAAAGCATTAATGAAGGTAGAGAAGACATAGAAAGTCTTCCTTGAAGGCGGGCTTGCACTTGCATGTGTTGCTGCTGTCGTCTTAGGATTTGACAACACCCAAGCAAGCTGATGCCAGTCAACATACTTTGATACTCATGCGATTTATTAGCTTTCAATTAAAATACATAGTACATGCATTATTTCACATGAATTTTAATTAAAAAAAATAATTCAACCACCTCGATTTTTTTTCCAGGGTCAGAAAAACGACCTAGATAATTTTTTTTTTTTTGTGTGTGACACGCCTAGATTCAAGATCATAGAATCATTGGCATTTATTATTTCGAAATATTTTGTTTCCTATATTTTATTAAAAATTTATATCAATAACGTATTAGATCATCAATATAAAATATATAATTTATGACAAGCCATTTTTCTTACAAACTATAAATGGTATTAATATATTTTGAATTCCACGCCATATAAAAGAATTATCTAATTTTACATTTATCTAAAACTCAAATCACAAACATATGCATCAAACACATACATTGGCTTATGAATAATCCATGTGGCCTTTCTAGAAGGGAACAAGTAGTCCATTCTTCAACATCTTTATTTACCAATTAAATTCATCATAATATTATTCATATCGTGTTAAAAATAAAAATAAAGTGATATTTTGTATGGCTGGGTGATTTTTTTTTCGATTTTAAAACAACTTTATATGAATATCATATTTCTAATTATATTTATATAGAAGGAAAAAATATGAAATAAAAAACTAAACCATTAAAATTAAATAATTTGCATGTACAAAAATAGGATTTCATTTTTTAATATCAGGCTTTGAGTGTTCTTTGGTTTTTTGGAGTTGCATGTTCACTATTTTTTTTGGCTCATAAATATGAGTCTTGTTAGAACCTTTACATTGGGCCTGGGATTCAAGGACATGAAGTTGACATCCCTATGTGATATTTTTGGCCCAAAATTATTTGTTTTTGCTCTCTTTTGCATGGAAAGATTCGTGTTTTTTCTTTCTAAAGTATAGGTTTTTTTTATTAGAAGTAATCATATTTAAAACATCGTTATACACTAAATATAGACATATCTTCTAACAGATATTCAAACATTGATTCGTTACGTTGTGAGAAATTAGTTTCATTTATTAGACCCAACTCTTATGGTATGGAAGATTCATGTTACTGTCACCAAATTGGAAGTTGGGTGAGAATTGAATTTCCACCTTTTGGGTTAAAAAACAAATTTACAGTCACCCAATTACTGAGTGCTCATTTGATCAAGCGTGGGAGCTCAACTAAATCTATTTGAGCCTAAATTAAGTGATTATGATGTCTATTTATTTTGTTTGGTTAAATTTTTTAAGATCCCAATATTTCGCAGTTTTAGTCTCTATCACACATTTGAGCATAAGGTATTAGAAGTTGTTCTTGCGTTGGAAAATCCTAGTAGAGTTTCAACCTCGACAATTTCTCCTATATACCCTTGTTAGTAACTATTATTAAATTAAAATTATACTATAATGATGATGATGATTATTAATACCTATAAAATATATTAAAGTATATTTCTTTCATCTTCCCTTGTTGCTTTTTGATAATTATATATCTATAAGTTATTTCAATAAATGAAATCTATACATAATTCATTCTTGAAGTTATCCTTAAAAAAGGTATCCAAACAAAAATTACAATTAACCAACATCACTTTTAAACCAATCACTTTTAAATATTACTAACATCTAAAACTATAGTTATATATTGCTAATCCAAACGAGGATTATATCCACTTATCACCATAATAAAATTATTATATATATAAAATAAAATTAGAATCAACCCATTTAAATTATAAATTGTGTAAATGTATTTTATACATAGACATGTCTTAAGAAAGAAAATGTAATACAAATTATATATATATATCTAATAAATGTATTTTCAAAGCTTAATCTCCCACACACTAGTGGCCGGTCATAAAAGCTCTAGTGACTCTTCTTATTTAACATTTGATTTATAATTTTGTTATTTGCTATTTGATTTTTAAAGTTCTGATGATTGTTCTTATATAGTTATTAATGATTCTAATTTTGGATATTAATTACTTTTATTTTCAGATTCATGATAACTAATTTTATTTAACTATTTACTATTTTAATTTTGTTATTGACTATTCTTATTTCTCAAATGTCCTAATAAACTGCTCTCACGGAACATATTTGTGGGTAAAGTGATGCACAAAAAAAAAATGATATTAACAAAAGTAGTAATTGGAGCTACTAATATATTTTCTTTGAATTTACAAAAAATAATAAATAGTAAAACTAGAGTAATAAATAATTAAATAAAAATGCTTACAGAGTTTTCATAAGCTCTTAATACATTTTTTAAATTTTTGGATTAAAAATGGCCCATAACAAAGTTAGAACAGTCAATAATTAAATGAGAATAATTGTTACAGTTCTAAAAACAGAAATAATAACTGAACAAAAAAACTACCCCAGTTAATAGCCTTCAAAGTTATTACGAAAAAGTGAAGGACCTCATTTTGTAACATTTCAAAATACTAAATCGGTCCCATTATAGTTTTTTGATATTTTGAACTTCGAAATTACTGATGCGTGATTTAGTAGTTTTAAGAGTACTTATTTTTTAATGATTTTACTAAAAAATAATAAGTTTTTAAGAAATGATTTTACTATAGAATATCAACATGTAAGATTAGTTTTGGTTGGATACTTTTTGGCCTTGAATTTTGGTTGGATACTTGGATTTAGGTAAAACTGTTTTTTTTTTTTTTAAGTAATCAATAGGGGCTACCAAACTCTTTCTTTAGCCATCTTGCCGCGCCTCATTCGTTCGGCTTCTTTGAATGAAGAAAGCGAGGGATTTGCTTAAAACCCTTGACAGTTGCAGAGCCCACCGAAGTTCGAACCTTGTGACTCTCGATCGCATGGCGGATTTATCAAATCGCTATTCTTACAACCCAACTCTTCAATGGAACCCTCAAGTTTATGACTACTTCGTCAAAGCTTATGGCTCCGACCACTTCTCTCGCATCTCTAAAGCTTTAACGTACTCTCTTTTCTCTCCCCCTCCTTACTCCTAACACTTCTTCTTCCCTCCATTGCAATGCGTAGCAGTATATATGTTGATTGAAATGCGGACTGCACCTTCTGTGTCAGCTTTTTCTGGTTCTTAGTTGGAGCTAAACATGTAAAGCACTCATTTACTAGCAAAACAAGGAAAGTTGGTTGTTAAGGTTTTTCCGTTTTAAGTTTTGTTTGAGAATTTCAGTTCTTGGTTCAAGGCTCATTGTTTCATCAAGTTCAAAGGCATCATTTTTAGTGTACTTTCATGATCGCGTTGTTGAGAGCTGAGATGCCCGCCATTGATGTTGTGATGCCATTTTAGAGCTTTATTTGTCGGGAAAAACGTGCTTCTGTCACGAAGTTTTATGATTTATATGCGTGGGTGCGATTTTAAACTTTCATTATGCTGCTTAGTTACAGCAAAGTCGTCTTGTTTTTTTTTTTTTTTTTTTAAAATTTTTGAATTTGGGTGGTAATTAGAATTTGCATATATTTTTTAGGCGCCCGTCTTGCTACTCTTGTGTTCGTGTGAATACGCTCAGGTCTGCAAGTGACGATGTTATCGAGAAGCTGCAATCAGTAATGAATAAATCGGGATCTGATAATGATCTGGACTCAAAGTGTGGTTCAAGTGGAGCCAGTGATATCCAGGATTTAGAATTCAGTGGAAATATAACTCTGGGACAAACGGAAGATAAGGCTGATCCTTTGAAGACGTGTTTACAGGCTGCTTCAGTCTCGAAGTGTCAGATTCCGGGCCTAGATTATGTGGTACTTGTTCAGGGTTCGGGACCGCACAATATCAGTTATGATTATACACATGATAGACCTCCTAAGGAAGTCCTTGTTAGCAGGAAATGTGCCGAGGCAGTTCTTCGGGGTGCCCAGGTTATTAACTTCCCTTCTGTAAAATTAGTAACTTCCTATAGTTTGCCTCATTAAAAACTGTGGTTTCTTTGACTTCTTCATGTTGTCTTCTGCTACTATCATATTTCTGTCTTTTGTAAGCATCATGGGCATCAGAGCTTCTGTGTCCCAAGGGTGTTTTTACCACATCTTCTGATACATTTGCGCCTATTATTGAATGTTTTGAGCATGGTTGATTTAGTAAGCAAAAATGAAATTTCTCCCTGTCCCTTTGAGTGCTGGGCACAACCTGGCACAACCCCAAAAAAAAAAAGTGTAATCAGGATCTGATAATGTTATCTTTGCTTTTGGCTGATTTGACTTTCATCCAGTAAATATTAGACTCACTGGATACTTTTCCAAGTATCAATATTTTAATTTGGTGAGAAAGAAAAGATAGGAGAGTAAAATAATTAACTTGTATTCTGTGGACCAAGAGAGTGCGAAATTGAGCTTAAGATATCTTTAATACACACACAAAGATATTAATATTAACTTATTTTTTGATTGTTCTGTTATTTTCTTACTATTCTTAGTATATTGTGCCATCCAAGTCAATGAATCATGTAGAAGGAAATAAATTAGGATGCATCAGTGTGATGATGGATTGCTAGTCTTTAATTGGTTCCTTGTGTTTGTTTTCTTTCAGGTATATGTTCCTGGTGTAATGGCTTGCAGTGCTCATGTTGAGACAGGAGATACAGTTGCGGTCTCAGTTGCTGTGGAGCAGCCAGGTGTCAGTGGTGGATGGGGTATTGGTATGACACGTGGTACTGTACTACAAGGGTCACAAGCAGGTAGGGATTGTATTTCTATCTCAATTCTGAACATTATTTGGGAGGCCTATTCTTTATTTGACCCTGAAATGCTAGATGCTTGTTGACGGTAAAATATTTCATTGAAATAAAACTGAATTCTTTTATAAAATAAGAATGATGAAGTTTCCATGTCTTGTTATCTTACAGATCCTTATTATTTTGAACGGAGTGGGCTCTATATTGGCCAAGGAACAACGATGATGTCAAGGGCTGGAATGTTTCGTGTTTCTAAAGGAGTGGCTGTGGATATAAAGGATAGAGTATATGAACTTCCATCTTTTCATAGTAAAACACACTTCTTTCTATAGAATATATTGTATTGTATCAGTTTTTTGGGGGTAGTTTTTCTATTGCTGCTTCACATATTTTGATTCATGTTTTTACCATCGTTATGGCATTTTGGCATGATAAAGTCTTGATATTCATAATTCATGCAAGGACTCTGTAAAAGATTCATTTTTATACGTTCTTTTTGGTAACTATATTTCAGTAGTTTAATATGCTTTTTTGCCCTCATTTCCTCCCTTTTTCTGCTTACAAGAATGATATTATTAGGATAGAAGAGATGACAGGGAGGAAGGAACAGAATAATATTATTTTTCTCTGTTTGGAATATGACCTCTTCACCTCTGATCTTATGGGTTTCATAATGTCACACATGATCAGGTTGAGATCGAGATCATCTTATAGAATGATGTTGCTTATTTAATTTATACAAGAGACTATTGTCTAGTGGTATGTCTTTGATTGCAGCTGATTAGTGGGGTTGAGAAGCCATAGGATTGCATTTGGCATGGAGATTGTTGAAATTTCTTCTGCTTTTGGATTCTTAGTTTCAGGCTGTCTTTTTCTGTCGGGAGTGAAAATAAAGAACATTGATAATTAGTTCTCTGGGTTTCTGGAAGCTTGATGCTTGGATATTTTCACCATTGGTTAAGACACGTTTTTTTTTTTTTAAAAAAAAGGGCTTTTGCTATGCATGTTGAAGAAGTGTGAGTTTTATGAATTAAGGTGTTCTAGGGGGGTTTCTTATTTGGCTAGTGGAGGGAGCGGAGGCTTTGTCTAGCCTGTGCAACCAAAAGGTTTCTGATTGTTGGTGGAACTTGGATAAATATTTGTTGCTGTTGTGACTTAAGCAGTGCATATCATTTGGATCTTATCTCTCAGCATTCATCTTCATTTTTGGCTTGTTTTGGTCATTGCTTTATTGTGGTTGATATTCCTTCCCTCCTTTTCTTTTACTAATAATTACTAATACTTGTTTGGTGTTCTAAGCACGTGCACCCATGTGCACTGTGTTGCAAATAGACATTGCGTAGTGCTTACATTTTTGACTGTATGTGGATAGCTGCAGAATCATTTCCTTTTGGTTTTGCAGATTTGCTTGAGGGAGAAATATTTCTTCAAAACCTGCCAAGTATTATTGCTGCTCATGCTTTAGGTATATAAATTACAGCCTAGGTCTCATCCCCCCTCGCCCCATCTTCTTGAGTCGTTTAGAAAGTTACAGGTTTCTACTATACCCTTGATTGCAAGTGCTTTTACTAAACTCTTCTCATATGCACAATTTATTTCAAGTCTTTGGAGACAATCTCAATAGATGTGCTTCTGCAAAACTCCTCATTTAGGATTATTAAGATAGTTAGGACCATGAACTTAATTATTTTTTGCTTTGTTTAAGCAATTTTATTTTGAATAAACATAGAATGTTAATCTGCTTATTCAGTTGGTTCTGATGTTTTTTATTTGTTGGATATTTAGAAATCTATAATTTTCAAATGTAAGTTGTCAGCTGATTAAACAAGCTCTGTCCATAATCATGTGTACTTTTCCCGATAAAGTTGAATTCGTGAATTTTTTTCCCTCTGTTATCATGATCATTGACTAGACTTGGACTGGGGCCAGTCCACACTCCACATTCTCCGACTTGATAATTGGGAGTCCATAAACAAGTCAGGACGTAGCTGAACCCGGCGGTTTAACCGGTTTTGGTGAAAGCCATCTGGTTCAAGTGAGCCAACTACCTGTGACAAATATATCATTGCTCCATTAATGCTTGAAGTGGAATCAAACGTGTCATCTTACCCCTTTGGCACATGACTTGAGAACGGAAACTGGTAGAATCCTCTACTCTAATAAGCTTTGACAAACAATAAGCCGGAAATAGACTACGAACAATGTGGCGTTGATAATACTATAACTGAATAATACGGTCTGGATTACTAGGGAAATAATGATTCAAGACGAACCCAAATCCCTCATACGCCCACATTTCACAATTACAATCAAATAATAATGACAGAAATATAAGAAACAGAACCAAAAAACACGTCAACACATTACAAAATCACAAAAACATAGAAGCAACACTGGCTTTTGAGACGCAGCCCTCTCCAAAACAAACCTTACTTCACTCCCAAAAGTCTGAACTCCCCTTCCTTATGTAGAAAGGATGCTTACCCCTACTGACCTATCTTACTTGTCTATCAGCATCACCTTTTTATCCTTACGGCTAAAAACCTTGGGATATGTTTCTTGACCCCTGGTGTTACTCTTTCCTACACCATTTCCCTTCCTATAGAATCTGCTATAGGTCTGAGGAAAAGACTTGTAAATCTTCTGTGAATCTTCAGCTCCATCAAAAACTTGCTATTTTGATTTTAAAAAAACATTTATACGTATTCAACATTGATCAGAAGAGGATTTTCATTTATATTTTGTTCTATTTAGAGAATTATTTTGTAAAATTTACAATTGTGGTTAATTTATAATTATAAATTTGAAACTTATTTATACATATCAAAATACTGTTCTTTGTTCTTTGGCTTATCTTATCTCTGTCCGGGACTCATTTCTTTCTATCTGTCATTTATTTTTGCATCCTTTCTCTTAGATCCACAAAAGGGAGAGCGTATACTAGACATGTGTGCTGCACCTGGAGGGAAAACAACTGCAATTGCAATACTTATGAAAGATGACGGAGAGATCATTGCAGCTGATAGATCTCATAACAAGGTGAAAATTCTGTGCTTTTGATAGATCTCAAAACATACTTGATTAGTTAATGATCAAGATAGCATCCCATATATTACGTGTAAACTTTTGATAATCACTGGTAGAGCCAATTTCAGTAGCTCGGGGTTCTTATTTGAATATAATTTTATTATTATACTGTGATTGGTTGTGCGTAATTTGATATTCCATAATTATCAGGGGGCTTGAAATCTAATTCAGAACTCTGTTTAGGTTTCTTCATATTGAGCATTATCATGGAATGTATTTTGCTTGATACTAAAATTATATTTGTGGCATCACTTAATTCATAAAAGGAATTTAGATTTATCCATGTTCTTACCTGCATGATGTGTTTGATAAAATTTACGCAGCCTTAAAAGGAAGTGTAGGTGCTTCCAAGGTACTTAAACTTGGGTCCCTTGGCAGCAGTTGCATGTCGTATACCAGTAAGCTAGTTGGGCTTTCAATATAAGATGTGCATTTGCATGTATCGATATGTATTGTTCAAATAAGGTATAGCAAAAATAGTAAATTCTGTTTATATATACACATCTTCGTGTGTGTTGTGAATTTATTCTTTAAAAAATTATAAACTGTCGGTAAATATTTCTTAAGAAAAGTTAGTTTTAATTCATAATTTAGTATTTTTATGGACACAGAATTATCCTTGCTTAGATCTTCATTAAATATTAATATTCAATATAAAATTTTTAAAGCATTCATTTACTTTTTTTTTTTTTGGAAAAAAATGTAAATTCTGATGATATCATCTTTTAGTGAAGCTCTTAGTTCAGTAACTACTAACGAAGTTATAACTCAAGACTCAACGGCGCTTGAAGCAAATTGAAGAGGGTCCCCAGCCATATGGAAAGTGAAAACATGTATTTCCCCTGGCAAAACAGCCTGTTACAGAATTACTTACTCCTGGCTCATAACTGCTCTCTATTGACTCCAGTTAGAACTGGAAATGCTATGATTGTGTTCAAAATATTCCTATTTTGTTCTCATTCTTGTCTTAATTATGTGTTTTAAGAATTTTCAATTCAAACTATTTATGTTCGATGGCTGTCTAGGTGATGGATATTCAGAAATTGGCAGCTGAAATGGGATTACGTTGCATAAAGACCTATAAATTAGATGCTCTTAAAGCTGTTTGCCGAAGAAATGAACCAGATAATTTGACCGGTTCATATTGTGGCAATGCTGACAATGATGTGACAGATCAAGTTCCTGATTCATCAATTTTAAATGCTGAAAGAATGCCATCTAGTGATATAAATTGGTTAAATGTTAATAAGACCGTGGAGGAAAATGGTAGGTACGGCCTGTCTTCTAGTGGCTATTTATTGCATTAATGGCTTTAGTAATTTGATTCAATTTTTTTGTCTGTGCATTTTGTTGTCTAGGTTAGAAGATGGATGCACATATGGTGCTTTAGGAATTTGTTGTGTATCCAACCAACAGACCCTTCCTCCTCCTCTCACGCACACACTCAATTCCCCCCCCCCCCCAAAAAAAAAAAACTAAGAAAAATAAATGAAAGGCAGCAGAAAGCAGCGCGCACACTCTTGCACCCTGCATATGTCATGTGACTGCTGATCCATCACTGGCAAGCCGATCCTTTTCTTTTTTTTTTTCCCCGATGACAAGGCTCAATATTGTTGAGACATGGTGTTTACATTAACAATCTATACAGAATCATTGAATTATTTTATGTCTGATATTATTGTTGATACATTGTGGTTTTTCTATTCTCTTTCTTTCATAGTTGTTGTTGACGTGAACGTTATTTTTCTTTCAACCATCCATTAATTTGTTGTAAATAATCCAGCAGTTGATAACAATGAAAAGGAAAAGAAAGGAACATATGCTAGCAAAGCTGAAATCCGGAAGAGTATGCGAAGGGAGCGAAATGGACCTGGAAGAAATCAGTCCCTGGGTGGGAGGGTTGAGAAGTCAAAAGGTTTTCCTCCTAACAGTTTTGATAGAGTTCTTCTTGACGCTCCTTGTTCTGCCCTTGGTTTAAGGCCTCGATTATTTGCTGGAGAGGTAGGAATGAAGTTGTAAATTGAAGTCCTGCATTTGCTTGTATCTAAATATCTATTCATGCATGGAGACCATTATGAAATACATAAATGAATATTTTGATGGGAATAAAGACCTCGTTAAGGTATTGTATAGAAATTAGAGGAGAGAGAGGAAGAATAAGTCTGGGAAGAAGAATGAGAGAGAGAGAGAGAGAGGAGGGAAAACTTATTCCCTTCACTTAAAAGCTATTCGCCAGTCTAATTAGCTGGCCCCTTATTTATAGACGTAAGGACTTACTAACTAATACTAACTAACTTCCTCCTTTCTATTATATTTACATATCAGACCTGCATACCTTCAGGTATGGGTTGGAAAGTTGGATCCTTTGCTTTTATCTGCTTAATTAAAGCCATGTTTGTCAATGCTTGAATCTTCAATGGGCACTTGGATATGCAACAATAAAGCTGAAATTATTTGGAGGATAGTGTAGCAGTGATGAATGTTTGTATGCGATTGTTGTAATGCCTATGCAGTGAAATTAGCCAAAGGTACCCAGAAAATGCTATGGGCTGTCATTAAACGGCGTCTTTGATTCTAGTTTAAAAGAATAAGAAATCCATTACACCAACAATTAAAGTATGCTAGTGCAATGTGAAGTTGCCATATTCCTATGGCCTTCCCTTAGTTATGCATGTATTATTATTATTTATAATCCAATTTGTGTTTTGGTCTGTATCTCATATGCTATGTTTGGTGCCTGAATTGTTAGATTATAATGTTGGCAATATCATTTCTCTCTGCCTTAACTTCTTAGGAACTTGAAGCTGTTTGGATTTCTCATCTAGTTTGTCTCTAGATTACCTAGACATTCAAAATGTTGTCTGCAAGCCCTTATGCTGAAAGAGTCTAAGTATCTTAGCTGTATGTTGTGAAGATATTTTGCAAAAAGGTTAAATAGAGATTTGTAACTTACCAACATTGCATACCATTTTTTCTTTATGCTAGTTTTATGTTTTAATATCTGTGATCACCTTGATCAATAGTGAATATCAAAAGACAGTAGTGACCGCAACTCTTTGTTTATGATAGGAAACAATTGAATCCTTAAGAGCGCACGCAAAATACCAAAGGAGAATGTTTGACCAGGCTGTTCAATTAGCTCGTCCTGGTGGAGTAATTGTGTATTCCACGTAAGTATTGATATATGGTATTTTTTGTCATATTGCTATATAGATTTTTTACCTCATTGTCACTACTTTTTCATCTCTCCTTCTGATCCTGTATTTTCTAGAATTTCACTCATGTTGATGCGTCTATATTAGAGATATAAGTTAGCCAATGCACTAGTGCAAGTGATAAGTATAATGAATTGGAGTGCCAATCTCCCTGGAATGGCTCTGCATTTATTAAAGATTTTCAGAAGTATTTTTTGTTAGTTTATGATTCTATCTACAAGCATGAGAATATTTACAACGGGCATACTAAATTTCTTTTGTTTCTACTGAGATAGAAATTTTATAAAGACATACAAAAGGTAGGAAGATAAGAAGTCTCAAAATAGACTAAAAACTCGACATGCAATGATTCACATGATTCAATTCAGTATGGACAACGTCTAATTACCGTAGAATAGCACGGCCAGGCAATTTTTTGAAACTTAGATAGCAATATTCCTATGATGTTATCCTCTAAACCCAAGTTGGTTAAGCTCAATTAATGCGGGTAACCCCAAAGGCAATACATTCCAAATGAACTCATTCACTGGACGAAAGATCCTTGAAAATTTTGATCCTTTAGGTACTGCAATTTTAACTCTCAGTTTATCACCAAGATGCCCGAATTGGCTTAATAAAATTTGTATCTCTTGACCCATGAAGCCCATGGTGTCTGTTCTTATGCGGTGGAGCTTCCCCCCCCCCCTCCCTCTGGCTGTGTATACTATTTCTCTGAACTGCATTATAGTGGTAGCCTTAAATAAATTATTGTAAACCACCTAGCTCCTGGTTCAGACGTTGTGCTTGCTGCTAAACTGTGTGTCCATGGGATTCTAGATTTAAATATTTGTTTGTCAGTTATCTTAAAGTTTGTTGCTGCCTTTGCCGCGGTCAAACCATTATGTTTGCAGAATTCAGTTTCCCAGCATGCACATAATTTTATCTGTTTTATTTTCTGTTAATGTTTTATTCATTTTTTACATGTTAGTTGTACAATAAATCCTGGTGAGAATGAAGCATTGGTTCGATATGCTTTGGACACATACAATTATCTGTCATTGGCCCCACAGGTTTGAAACGATATATGCACCTTTTGTATTTCTTTTACCTTTGTGTACATGATAAGGGTTCTTGAAATCTAAAGCTGAATCATTAATCTTTAGAATTGATTGATATGCTGGTATCATGAAAAATTGATTGATATCCTGAAATATCTATGTTTAAAAATTGAAAGGTATATAATTAAGTGAACGGTGATGCCTCTTAAATATGCTAGGCATCTGTAATAATTTTCTGTGTGTAGTCTTGTCTGGTAAATAAAAATGTATTTATTTAGATTTAACTTTGATATTTAGTTTTCCTTCGACATAATTTCATATTGCTTGAGTTATTAATATTTTATATTTGATTTGTACCAGAACCCTAGAGTTGGAGGACCTGGACTGGTTGGTCGCTGTGAATTTCCTGATGGATATGTAGAGTAAGAACTTTCTTCGATTTTAAAGATAATCAGGCGTGTCTTATTAGTGATATTGTTTGCTTCGTTTCAAATTAATATTTGCTTGAAGAGCTTACTGCTCTGTTTCTTTTCTGTATGGTTTTCCTACCCTTGTATTCAAAACAAATGACATTTGCAGGAAATTATTGCATCTTAAAATCTTTTGTTGTAGCTATTGAAGATATAACTTTTTCAATGGGGTAGGAAAATTATGTGGGGATTTTTTATTGTTCTTGAATCAGAGATGAGTTAGACAAGTTAGGCTTGGGTTGATCACAGTTGAGTAATAGACATGTTACTGTCTCTAACCCTTTTATGTTCTTGCATTTGACTTTGTTTACAAATTCTCCTCTCCTTATATCTATCACTCCGTTGCTTCCTTGCTTTCTCAGTCTGTCCATTGCATGTCCATGTCTCTCTAATATTCGAAGTCAAACTTTATCCTTTTATATCGTTGGGAAAATAGGGAGAGCATAAATTAGGGAGGAAAGGAGGACCAAACAAATGGGAAAACATTCATTTTCCCGGTAATTGTGTCTTAGTAAACATTGGGATATAGTGCTTAATTTTAGATGGAGGAGCTCTGCTTTCTTACAACCTTTGGCTTGAAGTTGTGGTTGTGGCCTGTATTGGTTGTTTTGTCTTGTGTGCATCTACATGCTGTACTAACGATTACGCACATATGACATAGATTTTCCTCAACACTATTTTATTATTTCCATTGCCTTGTGATGTTAAATTGTTATTGAACTTGATGATTGGGCCACCTAATGATGTTATATTGGTTCCTTTCTCTGGGAATTTCGTAAGTGAAATGTTTGTAATCTTATTTCATCAATAGCCTTACTGCATCAGATTCGTGCCCAATATTTTGTTGTAGGTTTTTTTTATTGGGTTTTAATGAGACCCGGTATCTACTTGACTAACATTTACACCATATAATAATACTATCAAACTCAAGAACATAGTAAAATGCTGATAATTACTATTTTTCCGTGCATAGGGAGTGGTTAAGACCTGGTGAGGAAGAACTTGTGCAGAGGTTTGACCCATCCTCTCCGCTTGACACAATTGGGTTTTTCATTGCTAAATTTGCTGTTGGATCTAAAGATACCATGTGACTTTGGGAGCGTTACCCTCGGTAGCTGGGTCCATCTTACTTCAGAATAGCCATTGGAGCTGGCCCTCCACCGGACTTTGGAAATCTCTTAATTATGACGCGACATGTGCTCTAGGAGTGTAATGGAGGAGATGCGGTAAAAAGAGAGACAAGGGTGAGATTCTCTCCTCAATGGGTCTCGCCCCTTATTTCTGAGGGAGAATTACTATGGAGTCCCAAGAAATAAATGTAATTATTAAAAGGTCTCATAACTAGCGAGAGCATGCAAGGTAATAATAATAGTTTCATGCTAATAACTTGTTATCGGAACTTGATCCTCTCTACTATTTGAGAGCATTCAAGTTACATATGCTCCATGTTACTGAAGCTTTCTCTTTGGATCTGGTCCGCACTTCATACCCTAAAAAGAAATGCCACTGAAGGTGGTCGAGGAGATTTTTTAAGCACAAGACTTGGTCGCAGTTTTTCAGAGCGTTTGCTAACAGACTCTTTGATAAGAATTACTTGTAAAGCAAAGATGAGGGAATTGTTTGAGTAACCAAATCATGTAGCGTTAATTCTCAAAAGAATTTCACTTGTAATATTCTTATTAAGGCGTTTAGTAGTGAATATTAGAAAATGACCTGTTCTGTCATTATTGTATTTGGCTACTGTAAGGGAGAGCCACATGCACACATTCTATGCATCGATGCAAGAAACCAGGAACTTGCAGATTATTGAAGCCCTTTAGTAGCGAATATTAGAAAATTATTAACATGGTTTTGATTAGTTTTTTGGAAGTAGTTTTATGATATTTGAAATAAGTATGTGAGTAGAATTATCTTGATTTACGTAAAAATAAGTGCTTTTTTCAAACTCCCCTTGTTCTAGTTACATTGGTGCCCCCATTTTAGCTTACTTTACATCGGTATGCATGTATTCTAATAATAAGTGTATTTATGTGATTGAGTTCGGGGAGTTAAGGATAACACGTTGAGAGTTATTGTGAGACAAACAGTAAACTATGAAAATTTTAAATTGAACATGCTTGAAAATTTGTCACTTGTAAAATGAGTACCTTCAAAAATGAAGGGGTACCTCATAAAAGGGAAAGAGGATAATAAACAAAGGAGAGGTGAGATCAGGCAATGGCTGAGGGGACAAGTGAGTGAGTGGCTGTGGTATTTTGCGCATCCAATCCAAAGTCTGTTCGTTGCATTTACGCTATTACAACTCCAAAAGCAAGCTTGACCGTCCAATTGATAACAATATCTTAGCTCTATATTCCAACATGCCCCACAGGCGCTTCCCTGCGGAGGGTTACTTGGGCTATCCAACTCTATCGACTAATTTTTGAGATGCGGCTCTTTCAAGAACTTATCCTCGTCACATGAGCCAATCTCTTTCTCGTCACTATTCCACGAAATCATTTAGATCAAATATTAATAATATAAAGTAATTATATATTTTAGAGAGTCATCAATTAGTATTTTTTGGCCTGTGAAATTTGAGCCTAGTTTGATTTTGTCCTCTTAAATTTCAAATATGTGGGTTGCTAAAATTTAATAGTCTTAAAATATTAGTCTCTAAAGATGTAACAGCATTAAAATTGTTGAAGTGTCATAAACGACATTGAAATAGTGATGTGGCTTCACTAGATGGCACATCGCTGGATCTTGTGTGAATATCAGAGAGAGAGAGAGAGAGAGGAGAACATCTGCTTAAAATGCAACTGTTTAGCCTTTTTTTCTTGATGTTCATTTGAGGAGTTATTCATTGTGTTTTGTTTAAAGAATTTATCCCTTTTCATATAATGATTCGCTCTCTGCATTGTGTTTTAAGAACCTATTCTTTTTTCTCCATATTTTGGTTTTGGTCTCTTAAGTTTAAATCCATAATTTTAGTTCTTGGGTGTAACGATATTAAAATATACTGAAATGTTATAAATGGCATTGAAGTAGTGATGTGGACTCAATAGATGATATATAGCTAGACTTATGTGAATATCAAAGAGAGAAAGAGAGAAGTACAAGTCCTTAAAACCTAACTGTTTAGCCCCTTTTTTTTTTCTTGATATTCGTTTGAGGAACTATTTACTATGTTGCATTTTGAAAACTCATCCTTTTTATATAATCAATCATTCTCTCATTGGGTTTCAAGGACCTTTTTTTTTTTCATATTATTCACATAAGATCCAATTATACGTAATTTGGTGAGTCCACCCCACCATTTTAAATCTTTAATGCCATTTATGACACGTTAACCTATTTTAACACCGTTATATCTTTTCAGGACTTTTTTTTTTTACCAGCTATCTTTTCAAGACTAATATTTCAAGATGGATTAACTTTTAAGAACTAAAATTACATATTTAAAATTTGAGAGCAAAATTAAAATTCGTCCAAGTTTGAGAGTAGAGAAATTGTACTGATCTGATCTAAAATATCATTTAATCAGATGGTCCATGGTCCACTGCTATAGTGGACCATGTGCTCACTGCGAATCATAACTTTTTTGACTGCCAATTTATTTTTCATGCATTATTCCCACGGATTTGGATGAGTTTATGACTTGAAGCCAAATTTCAAGATTAGGGAAGCTGCAAGAAAAAAAGAAAAAGAAAAATCTACTTGCTAAAAAAGAAGGAATGATAGTTCGTCTTGATATCATTATTATTATCTTTTATTTCCATGTTCCACTTTCTGTCTTCTAATACCTTGGTATTACATAGAATGATAGATGAACACAACACAGACACTCCTGGAAACTCCTTTTTTGCTCTTTTGGCTTCCCAGTGATAAACACAGACCAATTTTTAGCACTCAAACTAGGTACTTTCTCTGTTTTTTTTTTATTATTTAAAACCTATTAGCTAATTAATTAACTAGTAGACGAAGCTATAAATCATCCCATAAGCAGCCATAACTTGCCTCATAGCAGATATTTCCTTCACAGACTTGAGAGCCAAATTCTGCATTATGAGTAACACACCCAAAATCCACCATCATCCCAACCATATCATCATCATCTTCAGGATACCAGTTCATTATCATTTGCTCGTTTTGTGAAGTGGGTTCCATCTCCATCATATTATTATTGTTATTATTCATCCACTCAAACTCAATATTGCAGCAGCCTTCTTGTTGCTGATGATCTGATGAACATGTAATTTTCTGCTTCTGATTCTCATCTTGTTGCCTTTTGTCCACCGTTTTGTTATCTTTCTGTGCAGATTCTTCCAAACATGCAACTTTATCAGCTTCGACCTTCTCTCCTTGTTCTTCTAGCAGTTCTCTCAGAAGAGCTTCATCGATTTCAATGACCTCCAATTCCTCCAACTCCAGTAGCCCCACATGACTGTTAATATTATCTTCAGTTTCTAAGGCCATAAAAGGAAAAAAATGGAGAGAGATATGGAAGAAGATAGGAAGGAGGAGATTAAACGAAAAGGGTTATCTGAAACACTTGCATGTTGGTGAATTATAATGGAAGCTTTATATAGATGGAGATAAGGTAAAAGGGCCATGTCATGAAAGCTACATGCACCTAATATTGCTAAAAGAAATAGATACACAAACCTAGAAACGTGAGAGACTAAACAAAAGGTTTGTGAGAAAAAGCGAGAAGGTCCTTTTTACTGTATATACATATGCAGGTACTTATCTGCTAGGATACGGCATTTGTCTCAGTGATGGCTTGGATGTAATATTGAGAATGAGAGGCACACGTTTTTGTGCTTCTTCCTCTCCTTTTTTTTTTTTTTTAAAGGGTTCATAATATACAGATATGGAGGAATCTTTAGATATACAAAATGGTGTGTGTGTGTGTGTGTGTAGGGTAAAGTATTAGTACTCTTTCTTCAAGGTTAAAAAAAAAAGTACTTTCTTCAACAAATTCAAATTTTGCCGTAATAGATTGATATATTGAATGAGTCAAATATATTATTAGACTACATTCACATGAAAACAATTAATATAAAATCTTAAAAAATAGGCAATTATACTATTAAGAAGTTTGTGGTGCTTAAACCTTGTGCAGATAGATTAAGCCAAATCTAGTGTCACGGGTATTCTCTCCGGATCTAAATATAGGAGTCAAATAATAAATTAATAGAGATTAATAAAATTAGTTAAGTTATAAGTAAAACACGTATATGTGTTGATTTTTCTAAAATATCTTTTTTAATCATTTCTATAAAACCAAAACAATTCTTTCATTTTTATTATGATAAAGAAAGTAATATATACGTGGACGAAGAAAGAACGATCTTTCCTGATGACAGAAAAAAAAAAAGGAACTATCTAATTAAATTATATATGTGTATGTTGTGGGTAAGATAGAAAAAAACAAACAAAAAGGTAAATGGTGGAGGGATAAGGAAGTGTGAGGCCATCGTGCTTTGCTATCCAAAGGAGGGACGTTTCCTTTTGCCAATTTGCTATAACATTCCATGTTGCTTTTTTAAAGGATTTTGGCAACTTGTTATGATGCCCAACGTATCCACGTCCTATCTCGGATGATCAATAACATGAGAACTAATTTGATATTTAATTTGATCCTTAATACAAAATTTTAATTCATTTTGTGTTCCATATTTATCAATTTTTTTAAAGTAATTCTTGTAGTAGTTATATATGTTAAAGATTTCATCAAATAATAATTCTAATTAATATACGTGATTAGTACAAATATTTTAAAAAAAATAACACCTATTTATTATGGATAACTAACTTAACAAACTTTTTTAATTTACTTAAATTAATTAACTAATTCTTATATCAAAGGGCAAGGATAACGTATTGGTTGTTTTCAATCATGCACTTTCTTACACGAGACTTTCGTTCACCTTTTGTCCCTTTTTTTTTCTTTGCTGTGCTGTTTGGATTGTTTTATCTTTTGTCAGTGGTGTTCATATGTACGCGTTAGTTTCATGTCTAAAATAAAATAAATAAATCAAGGAAAAATTAATTTTTTTACAAACTTATTTATGACTCAATCCTTAAATTATGACTCGGAAGAATTCTATTCTTGGGCTTTTAACTCTTTGTATTAAAGATTAAATTATTAAATGTGTAAATACTATTTCCAACCCTTAATATAAGACTTAATTGGAGATTTAATTTAATTCTAAGTATAAGACTCAAATTCACTTTGTCTTCAATATTTATCTATTTTGCCCTCTAGAAATCCCTATAGTGATTGCATATATTAAAAAGTCTATCAAGAGGTAATTCAAATACATATGATTAATAAGAATATTTTAAAAAAGACAATATCTATTTATTACAAATTACTAATTTAACTAATTTTTTTAATATTTGTAAATTAGCTATATAGCTTTTATATTAATGATCAGAGGTTATATTAGGGATTGAGTCATAAGTAAGTTAAAAGTTTAGATATTAAGTTGTGTTAAGTCATAAGTCATATTAAAACTTGGAAGATTGGGCTATAAGCGGGTTGAAAGTTGGATGATGAGGATATTAATTTTTTCATAAGTTAAGTAGTTTACATGATTCCACAGTTATAGAAGACAAAATGCAGGTTTCTTTTTTTGTGTGGTCAAAAAAGGACCTAGTCAAAAACTTGAGTTTTACCTTTTATAACCAGCATTTTAGCTTTTGTATTACGCACTTTTTTGTTCTGTTTTCTGTATCTTTTGCGAGAGGGAAAAAAGAAGAGTAGTATATGCCTTTTTCCTCAATTAATGGGCTGACGATGAGGGCCTTATGGACGTTTTTGCCCCCGACTTTCTAAGCTTTTTTATATCGATACAAGGCAAAAATACGTAGGTGAATTATGGCGTTTATTTTTCTTAAAAAATTAGTATGTTTTAATTTGACATGTTCTAAAAACAATATAGTTAAGGGGAAAAAAAGATGAAGGGAAAAATTTACTCATTATAATATTAAAAAAAGAACCAGACACTATAATAAAATTTTTGGTGTCAAAATACATATGGACATTTCAAAATAGGGCAAAAATGTTATCTCTGTTAGTTCTCCCAAACTTCTGTTACTTTTTTCTCTTGTGGGCCCTACTTATTCACGGCTGGAGTTCTTGGGGTATAAAAATACACATGGACGCAAAAATGTTATTTCCATTAATTTTCCCAAACTTCCGTTACTTTTTTCTCTTGTGGGCCCTACTTATTTCAGGTTGGAGTCCTCTGGGTGTAAAAATACACAGGGACATTTTAAAAAAGAACAAAAATGTTACTTCTGTTAATTCTCCCAAACTTCTGTTACTTTTTTTCTTGTGGACCCTACTTATTTCAGGCTGGATCCTTTGCGCGTAAAAATACACACGGACATTTCAAAATAGGGCAAAAATATTATTTTCGTTGATTCTACTAAACTTCCGTTACTTTTTTTTCTCTTTTGGGCCCTACTTATTTCAGGTTGGAGTCCCATGCATGCACTGTCTTTTATTACTCCTCCCTTCCTTTCTCTTTCTCTCCTCTCTCCTCTCTCCCTCCATCCATCGATGGCCAAGGTAAGGCAGTTGGCTCATCAAAAATTTCCAACTGTTAAACAAACAAGCCTCACGAAGCAATAATCATGTCAAAGCATACAAGGTAGCCATGTTAAGCCCATGTTATTCGGTAGCCATTCATTCAATCACTTTATGAACTTCTAGCACTGAAGGAAAAGGTTGTTCCAGACTTGTTAAGTGAATCTAATCATTAGCCAACGACAATACCTCATGAAATATTCCACAGGCACTCCAGCAAAACCAAAATATGGCATGATTTACACAGGAATTAGTAACCTTATTTAGTCACAGTATATACCGAGTTTAACGAGAATAGCAGAGAGGAAGAAGGAACTGAACAGAATAGCAGAGGACGAGGGGTGAATGCTGCAAGTAATCCCACTCATTTGGATTTTCTTACCAAGAAATAGAAACCAAAAAAGGATCCAGTTCAATTTAGAATGATAGAGCCTTAGAGAAAGAAGATGTGATAAGAAAGTAATGAGAAAATTCATGCTATGTTTGTATACAACTTAATGAAGAAAGCCAGTTATGTTGACATTACAAATACAAATGTCAATCACCTGAGGCCCATGGTTGTGTGTCTGGATCAGAGGGAAGCAAAAATCCCTAAAGTCCCTAATTAAAATAGATGGCTATGATCATTTTACTGTTAATGACTAAGATTGGTTAATTTATTCTCGGCGACTTCATTCCAAAGATGAGCTTCTGGTTTCATATATTGGCTGAGCATGTAATGTCGAGTTGTCGACTCGGTGAGAGGGAGAGAGAGAGAAGAAAGAGAGAGGAAGGGAGGAGTAATAAAGGAGAGAATGCATTTGAAAAATGAGACCCGCAAGGAAAAAGGTAACGGACGTTTGAAAAAATTAACGGAAATGGCATTTTTGTCCCATTTTGCAATGTTCATGTGTATTTTTGTATTTAAGATTTTATTATGACGTTTGGTGCTCCTTTTCGATGTTACAAGCGTAAATTTGACCCTTTACCCTAGAAAAAAATATATGTTTCTTTTTTTTTTTTTGATGAGTAAAAAATATATGTTTCTAAATATCTTGTTTGAACTTTGTTAGTTAAAAAATGTGCATGTTTTATATTATATTGTTCTCTTTTCTTCTTATTGACAATCATATTCAGAAGGAGCCTGACAAAATAATTAATCCACCACTGATTATTTGTATTTTAGAGAAATCAAGCCACGTATGTATGCTATCTAATTTTTTTATCTACCCAAATCGCTTAAATAACTCTTATATATACACTCCTCCGGTCTTTAATATAAGATCTAATAGTTAAGTTGGTTTTAGTCTTAAATATAAGACCCATTTATCATATTTATCAATTTTCTCTAAATTATCCCTATGAATACTCTCTCAACTATAATTAAGTAGAAGAGGAAGATAAGGTATTAAGAAAGATGATTATGGTATTTTAGGAAAAGCGTGTCACATTTTTTATAATTAACTAACTTATCTAACTTCCTTAATCTAATCTAATTGGTTAAATGAGTCTTATATTAAGAATCGGAGGAGTATTTAAAACCTGAAACATTCAATTAAAGTGATTTGAAAAGTGAGGAGGGAAAAAAAGCTTCTTTATTATATAAAAAAAAAGCTTCTTTATTCTATGTTCATGTGTTTGTGCATCAAAAGAGATAGAAAAAGCAATGTTTCATGTTCCAAGTTTGGAAGATACAAATAATTAATAAAATGTTCAATGTAGTTGTTCATTGTTGGCACCACAAGCTTTTCTTTCTCAAATCCCAATTTTTATCCCAAAAAACATTCAATGCCTTTCCCCTGTTTTTTTCAAATCAAAATTCAAGAAAGAGATTAATGATGACAAGATTAAATTAAAGGAATCAAACTTATTGTATAAAATTGGAAGTTTGAATTTTATGGCGTGGTATTTAGAGTTTTGTTGTTTATTTTTCAATATAAAAACAATTAAGTTGAGAAATGAGGTTTTTTTCCTTTTTTTTTGTTGTTGCCAGAGTTGAGATGAGGTTGCTAAACATTGGATTTAAGATAATTTCACTTTTTTTTTTGCCAACAGATTATTCACATATTTAAAACATATATTTTGCAGGTTCAATAATAATTACTTAATAATTGAGTCCTATATTAAGAACCGAAAAAATATTAACATATTTAGTTGATGAAATTCAAAATGCGAGAAGCTGTGTGTTCAAAAAGGCCATATCTGAAACATCCATTAGACTGACTTTAAATCTCAACCATTCGGATCTCTCGGATGAAATCTCTGTCCGGCCACTCTTGGGTTGGGCTCTCCCTTAATATGCCCAAAAAACCATTATGCCTATAGTTTATGGGCTGGGGCTGAGGAATGAGAATTAACGTGTCATCATGAAATTAATAAATATTAGGTTTAGCAGAATAAATTAGCTTCTTACAACGTGATAAATTAAGATTCAAATTCTATCTAATAAGGGTATTTATATTTAGTGCTCGATAATGTCTTGAATATGATTATTTCTAATAAGAAGATACATGTGCCTAAAAAAAATATTTATAAGTAAATCAAAATGAGGAAATTCAATTTTTTAAAAAAATAAAGAAAATCAAAATAGAATAGTTTATTACTTCTAAGTTCTGTGAAATAGATGCAACATTTTTTAATAACAGAAAATTAGAAAAATATATTAATATATGTTAAAAAAAATGGAGGCACGACATGTAATAACCTTTTTCTATTCTTACATGAATGAATAGAGGAAAGAGTATTGTACAATTCACATAGGTGAGGGAATCTGATCGTATGAAGCTGTACGGTACATTTTATTACTGTCGCCAGGTGTCACTTGTTTATAGGATAGTTGAAATCATTTGAGCAGAGCAAAAATCAATTTTACGGTTCCGATTTCGCTATGGTCTGCTGAATAAGACAGCCTCGTGATATGAAATAAATTTGGATAAAAACAAACCTATAATTTTAAAAAGGGAAAATTTCAAAAAAGGTCCTTAGAATATAGAAAATTCTAAATTTGATCATGAAATTTCGAAAATGACAGAAAGGGTCAGTGACCCAATTTGTCATTTGTAAAATCAAGAGGAATTGATAATATTGCCCTCATTTATATTCATTCACTACAATGATTTAAGGAATCACTATAAGGGTTTAGGCGTTAACTAGATTCGTGTAGCGAATAACTACTCACTTTTTCATAGTCAGGTGTCTTGTTATTAACTACAACTAATTTTGTAATCACTAAAACAATGTAAGTATTACCTAGATTCGTGTAGAGAATAACTACTCACTTTTTTATAGTTAGGTACCTTATTATTAACTACAACTAATCTTGTAATCATTAGAACGGTATAAGCGTTACCTAGATTTGTTTAGAGAATAACTGCTCACTTTTGCTTAGCCAGGGGCAAAATTGTCAATTCGTCTTAATTTCACAAATGACAGATTAGGTCACTGACCCTTTCTGTCATTTTCGAAATTCCAGAACTCAATATAGAATTTCCTATATTCCAAAGACCTTTTTTAGAATTTTCCCTTTTAAAAATGTTCTTATAATATAAAAAATAAATATATAAAAAAATTTGTTTCGGATTATAAAAAAAATATTTTTAAAAAATAATTATTAAACAATCCAAACACCCATTCAATAATCACCTTGCAAATGACCAAAACAAAATACATACCTTTTGAATTTCCAAATGAAAAACTTTGGTGGAAAGAATGGAGGAAAGTGTCTTCTATTTTTTTAATTTGGTACAATGAAATTAACTTGTCCATAAACATGTCAATATCATGTTCAAATTCCAAACTTCTCCGTTGACTTAATTTTATTTATTAAAAACATAAATAGAATTTCAAAATTATAATTCATATTCAAAAAAATCTCTTAAAAAGATACTGAAATAACCAACATTCTTATTTAGATTACTGAATTTTTCAAAACTCTAATTATATCACATGATCTAAAAAGTGATTTTAAAGTTTAATGAAATGATTCTAATGCTTCTTTATTAGAAATATAAAGAAATAGGAATTTTTTTGTTATCATTCCGTATTGTATAAGAGCTCTGAATGAGGTAAGTTGATGTCCATCATTACAAAGTTAAAAAATCAATTAAGGAGGTAACAGTTAATTTTTGTATTAAATCTTCATCCTTTTGCTAATTTAAAACTAAAATGTGTTAATTATGAAATAAAACATGTTAATTATCAAGATTGTATTGTAATAAAGTTTTATTCAAATACTTATTATAAGTGTGGTGAAAATAATTTGTTAATTTAGAATTAAAATATGTTCAATTTTGAAATGAAATGGTAATTTTCAATGTTGTATTATAATCAAGTTTTATTCAAAGGTTTATATTATAAGTATGTTATAGAGACAAGAAATTGTGAATTTAGAAGTGAAATATGAAATTAAATATGTTAATTTTTAATGTTGTATTGTGATAAGTTTTATTCAAAGATTTATTACACTTGTATTATAGATAAAAAAATTGTTAATTTAGAATTAAAATGTGTTAATTATGAAATAAAACATGTTAATTTAGAATTTTCTCTTAGCTTTTAATTCATTTCATAAAATTTAAACATTTTTTTCTGGGTCATGTGACCTGATTAAATGTTTGACAAATTTAGTAATCCAAATAAGAATTTAGGTTTTTTGAGTTTCTTTTTAAGAAATTTCCCATCCATTTCTTAAGGTGATGAATTTATCAAAAAATAATTTGTAAATATATTTGTAAGGTGAAAATTAATTAAAGTCATATATGATTTAAGCATAACATGTAGATATGAACTTTGAAAAAAAAAATTCACATATTCAAATCAATAAAAAATATTTATAATTTTTCTGTGGCTGTCAAATTTAACTGAAAAATACATAAACCATCATATTATAATCTAACAATTTTGAATGGGAATTACAAATTTATTTATTTTTAAAAAAGAAATAAATTGTTTTTTAATCTCAAGACTTTTTTTTGCCAATTATCTCAATAAAATTAAAATCATGATTTCATAATTAATTTTTTCAAATTAATGATTAATTGAGAGAGCTCAGTTTTTTTTTGGCAGGTCAGTTGGAGGATAAATCTTTTTTTTTTTTAAACCAAGAGAGGATAAATCCTTAATTAATTCATAGATAACTCGTGGAGACGAATGAGAATGATAAAATTGGCAAGAAAAAGGATGAGAAAAAAATAAAAAAATTATTCTGCATTCATTTAAACAATTTAATCATTACAAGGTTCTAACCTCCAGCTTAAAAATGGCTTTTGTGAAATATTTTAGGGTTTATTTGGATTCATGATTTATAAGCACCGTTTTCATTTCAAAAAACTTTTAATAATTATATTGTTTTGCGGGAAAAAAATGTAACATGCTCGCGCGCAGGGAAGGACGTCGCGTTTTTGGCATTCACTCTTTCTCTCTCCTCTTACTCTGCAACTCTCTGCCACTCTTATCTCTGAAGCTCTTGGCAATTTCCACAATAAAGCCTTCCATTTCGGGGCTCGAATTTCCTCATTTTTACTGGGAAATGCATTGTTTGATCGCATAGTGATTCCGATAGCAATTGTGAGTGTGGAGGAGGTGGAGGAGGAAGAAGAAGAAAGAACGGGAAGAGGAGGAAGAAGAGAGGGAAACTATGTGCAATGCGAGTTAGCTTGCGCTAGCAAATTCCCCCAGCGACGTAAGCAAATACCGTTCGTCATCTGCTTCGCCTCTTTTTATTCTTTTACTTTGCGTTTTAATTTGCGTGCCATGTTTTTTCGCTCACAGTCAGTTCCCTGTCTCCCTTTCGTATTTTGTTTAACTTAATCTTACCCCGTTTCTCTCTCTAAGGTCTATTTTTTTAAGTTCACTGTCTTTTCTAATGCTTCTGTATTGGTGATACTTTAAAATGTCTCATGTATTTCCTGATCTGGATACTGCTTATGATTTTCAACAGCTTTATCCTTTGCATTTGCGTGTCATTGATTTGGGAATACTTTGCTTACTCTAGATATGATTTTCTAGAAATCTTGATCCTTCTGTCGTCTGATTTGAGTTGGTAATGCTGATTCTTGCGTTTGCCATTATATGTTACTGAAATTTATCACTATTCATGAAAGGCTTACTGTACATGCTTATCTCTTATTGAGCATCTCTGGGTACAATTTATCATGAAAAATTATGAATTTCTGAGATTACTCGTCTAGGTCCTTCCCTGCCAAAAAAAAGAAAAAGGATAAATAGATTGTAATGACGGAATTATCCTAATTTTTACTATTAAATTTCTAGTACCATGCTTGTACATTTACGTTTTCTAAGTGCTAAATACCAGTAAAGAATGTGAATTTACAAGTCACAGTACGAGAATTTATCATTCAGATCGTAAATTTAATTGTGACGTTAATAACTTTTGATTTTGGTCCTTCAGAATAATTTTGTTATTCAGGCAAAAAAAAAAAAAGAATAATTTTCTTATTTATCATAGTCATTGTGGATTTCTTGTGGTACTCGAATTTTAGAGAACAATTTTTGTGTTTGATACATCATTTTATCCAGTGTTGTTGTAGTTGTGTAAAATCGTTACCTATGAAGGAAGGGAAAAAGTAACATTATTTGTTTCCGGTGAAGTCAGAAAACTCGTTTTTATTGCACTTCAAAATTTTTTGCTTCTTAAGGGAGTTTCTGCTCAACTTTGCAAGTTTAGGAGATTCAATATCAAATTTTTAAATGTTAAGGTAGTCATTTGCAGAAGACCTAAAATTTAAGGAGGTTCCATGCAGTTTGCTGGTAGAAAGTGGCTGTTAGTTTCTGAGATAGACAGACATCATGTTAAGGTCCTGTCTGAGTTCCTCACAATGTGTGTCCTGTATCTAAAATGAGAATGTCAATTTTTTTCCCCTTAAGTACACAGGATCCTAAACTTTTTTTTTTTTAAAACGAATTTGGTCTTGAAGCGGGTTGCCCTATCATGTACTGGATTTCTCATAGTAACAGACACTTGAGGCTGCTGAAATTCCTTGAGCATTTGTGATTGTATGTGTTTTCTGCTCCTGCCTATTTGACATTCATGATTTGTATCTGCGAGGTGTTTTATGTGATTAATAATGCACAGGGCTCGTAGAACGTTCAAACAATGATTTTCTGGCATATTTAGGGCTGTATTCTGTAATATACAGGTTAACTCTTAAAATTGGGTATTGCGATGTTACCTTTGTATCTTTGTAGATTCGGTAATTTGGTCTAAGGTTCGTATTTAACAGCTTGATTCCATTTACATTGAGTTTGTCATTTGGGTATTATTCTAGGAAAGTAGTCTTTTCAATTCCTTAGACTTTGAAATTTGTTTACATGTCAATGTATCGGCTTATGAAGGAACAGCCTTTTGCTTGTGCTAATTTAGGACATATCAGGGAGAAAAAAATTTGCTCATAATATAGTTTGGTTTCTTCTTGCAGTTCCATCAAAATCGATGCCTTGAAATTATCACAGATTTTGTAGATTCATGATGAGGAGTTCGAGTTTGAAGAAATGGGCAGTGGGATAAGAAAAGTAGTTTGCGCTTGGAAATGAAGGAGAGGCAACGTTGGACAGCTGAAGAGGATGCTTTATTACGTGCTTATGTCAAACAGTATGGTCCTAGGGAATGGAATCTTGTGTCCCAACGCATGAACAAACCCCTTAACAGGGATGCCAAATCCTGCTTAGAAAGGTGGAAGAACTACCTCAAGCCCGGCATCAAGAAGGGGTCTCTTACTGAAGAAGAGAAATCTCTCGTCATCCGCCTTCAACAGATTTACGGCAACAAATGGAAGAAAATTGCTGCAGAAGTCCCTGGTCGCACTGCTAAGAGATTAGGTAAGTGGTGGGAAGTATTCAAAGAGAAGCAGCAGAGAGAAAAAAAAGAGATCAACAAAACGGTTGACCCAATTGACGACACCAAATACGATCATATACTGGAGACTTTTGCAGAAAAGCTTGTGAAAGAACGCCCTTCCCCATCCTACCTCATGGCTGCCTCAAGCGGGGCCTTAATTCTTACTGATGCAACTGCTCCTCCATCAGCTATGCTTCCTTCTTGGCTTTCAAACTCTAACAGCACTTTAACTATTAGGCCACCTTCCCCTTCTGTAACGCTAAGTCTCTCTCCCTCACCTGTGGCTGCTCCACCTCCAGTTCGATGGCTACAACCTGAGAAAATGCCAGAGAATACTTCTGCTGTTATTGGGAATGTAAAACCTCATGGAACTATTCCATGTTTTGGTGATAACATGCTTGTATCTGAGTTAGTTGGATGCTGCAAAGAATTGGAAGAAGGGCACCGGGCATGGTCAATGCATAGGAAGGAAACAGCATGGAGGTTAAGGCGGGTGGAGCTGCAGTTGGAGTCAGAGAAGGCATGTCGTATGCGGCAGAAGATGGAAGAGTTTGAAGCAAAGATTAAATCTCTTCGGGAAGAACAGATGGCTGCTTTGGATAGAATGGAAGCTGAATACCGGGAGCAGCTAGATGAACTGAGAAGAGATGCAGAAACCAAGGAGAAGAAATTAGCTGAGCAACTGGCTGCAAAGCACTCAAGGCTTAGTAAGTTTCTGGAGCAGATAGGTTGCGGACCCAAGCTTGCTGAGTCAAATGTAAGATGAATACTCCGTCCACTTATAGCATGAATTTAAGGAGTGTTTGATTCTTCTTGTTTTGATCTTGCGTCTATTCTCCTAGAAATTTTCATATGCTTATGTATACTACTTGGGGAATTTGTGGTATATTAGTTGATATAGGAGGCATAATTTTTGCACCCATCTTTATGAATATAAACTAGTTATAACTCCAATTTGTCTGGATAACTTGTCTTCTTGAAGAGTATGATGAACTGTTGGTTGATTGGTTCATACTTTTCTGCTAGCATTAGTTCAGATGACTTTAAGTCAAAAATTTAAGACAAAAGAGGCTGCCAAAAAATAAAGAGATCATGAGTGATAGTAAAAAGCTCCGAAATTGAGTCTTGGTATCATAACTCTCTTTCCTTAACATGTTCTACTTTCTGACTTGGTCCAAACTAAAAACACACAAAGTCCTGGAAGCCCATAGCAACGCTTTTGATATGCTGAATTAAAGATATAAGCCCAATTCATTCACACAAGCCAATTATACTATTAGTTTCAAACCTACTAGCTAGTTAACTAGTACTAGTAGGTTAGACTACAGATCTTCCCAAAAGCAGCCATAATATGCCTCATAGGACACAAGGCCTTCACAGATTTGAGGGCAAAGTTCTCCATTGGCAAACCCAAAATCTGTCATCATCCCAATCGTATCATCTGGATACCAATTCAGCATCAATTCATTTTGTGAAGCTGGCTCCACGATCTCCATCATACTATTCACCCCCTTGCTGCCTTCATGCTGCTCTGAGTAACTGTCTTCCTGCTTATGAACTTCTTCCTTTTCTTCCATCATTTTGTTTCCACCCTCTACAGATTCTACCAGACATTCTCCTTCGGCTCCAACCTCCCCTTGTTCTCCTAGCACTTCTCTTAGAAGAGCTTCATCAATTTGCATGACCTCCAGCTCCTCCAATTCCAGTAACCCCACATCACTATTCTCAGTTTCTGAGGCCATAAAAGGTGAGGAAAATAACCAGAGATATGGAAGAGAAAGAAAAGGAAAAGAGAGATTTGTAAATAGGACTATCTTGAAGACTTGAACACTTGCATGTTGTTGAATGGAAAATGTCAGATTTATATACGTGCGGATATATGTAGAGGGGCCATGTCTTGAAAGCTACATGTACCTAATGTTGCTGAAAGAAGTACATGCACTAACTCAGGAACGTGAAAGACCAAATAAAAAGGTTAGTGAGTAAAAGCAAGAAGGTCCCTGTTTCTATTTGCAGATACTTATCTGCTAGAATACGGCATTACTCAGTGACGGCAAGTGATATTGAGAGGCGCGAATTTTAATGACCATCAATTTTCTTTGATAAATCTGAAACATTTGCCTCCATAAATGAATATAATGCATTAAAAAAACAGGGAATTAAGTGTAAATATGAGAGACTCAGAGGAAAAAATCCCATGCTCCGTTAAATTTGTTTTTCGTCTCTCCCCCTAGAATGCAGGAGTACGTGACTGCAGAAAAAGAGAGTTCGTGTCACTAAACCTGGAAGAGGTGAATTTTGTTAATAATCTGTTAAAAGATGCGAGAGAGAGAAATTTTCCTCGGAATAACGACTCAGAAACTCAAACGCAGATAAATTAAAATATTTACAGTCAAGATTAAAAAAAAGATGACTTGAATGGTATGAAAGCTTCCTGTAAGGAAAAAATTGCGAGTTCAGTTATGTTTTTATAAATACATGTTTCACGTAAATCAAAAATAAAATTTTTTTTCATATATTTATTTATATTTTGTAAATTAATGAAAAGTCTGCTTATAACTTATTCCAACAAATCATAATAAATGAGCTGATTACGTAGGTGTACCAAACAGCCTACGTTGTCACGAAGGAGGGGGAAAGAGCTAAGTTGCACGCATGTTGTGACTAAAAGAAAGCAAAAGGAAAAGAGGGAAAAACGTATTATGTGGCTGTGATATTTTGCCACCCAAATCAGGCATCTTTCTTTGATTCCCAATTTTGCCTTAACTTCTTTTTTGAGGATTCTTATGCAACCTATATATATATATATATATATACTCCTCCAGTCCTTAATAAGGACCCAATTATTGAGTTGATTTGGTCCTAAATATAAGACCCATTTCTTATATTTATCAATTTTTTCTAAATTACCCTTATGGATACTCCCTCAATATATCAAGTAAAAGAGGGAGATGGGGTATTAAGAAAGATGATTATGGTGTTTTAGAAAAAACGCATCAATTTCTCATAATTAACTAACTTACTAACTTCCTTAATCTAATCAAATTAGTTAAATGGGTCTTATATTAAGGATCGGAAGAGTATATATATATGCCCTTCTCAAGCTTCCTCCAGTAGTCCATGCCTACAAACTTGTCACTTTTTTATTTTTTATTTTGAAAAAAACACACACACACAGAAATTAGCTGGCAGACAACCCAAATTTAAATAGGAAAATACTCTCCGGTCCTTAATATAAGACCCATTTAAACAAATTTGATTAGATTAAGGAAATTAGGTAAGTTGGTTAATTATAAAAAAAAGTGACACATTTTTCCTAAAATACCATAATCATCTTTCTTAATACCCTTCTCTCTTTACTGATTATGGTTGAGGGAGTATCTATAAGGGTAATTTAGAGAAAATGATTAAATATGAGAAAGGGTCTTATATTTAGGACCAAAACTAATTTAAGAATTGGGTCCTATATTAAGGACCGGACTAGTAATATTTAAGGACCAATTTTTTTTTTAATGAATGGATCAGATGCCCTTCCATGATCGGCAACATTTAGTTAAAAAAATTTAGGATTTGCAATTGATTTTTTGAAATTTACAAAAATTTCATAAATCATGATTAATTTGCAACTAATTTTCAAGTTTCAAGATTTACAATTGATCTAGGTTGCCGACCACATTAACGGCATCCTGGTCCATTTATTTTTCAAACTTCGGTATTCATCTGTGATTTTAACAATTAATGGTCATTAAATGTAGTTAATTTGCTGTGCTAATCTTAAAATTTCATTTTTCCAATTTTTATATATCCCCCCTGATTTACTGATCTTATGATTCTTATCCTTATATATATATATATATATATATATATTGGTTGCGCCAACGATCTTATCCTTATGTTAATGATCACTGCCCTTGTGACGGTTAGTCATACAAATTTGTCTTGGATACCAAGTTTTTACTACCTCCGCTACTTAATATAAGAGTTTATTTGAATTTTATTTTATTCTTAATTATAAGATTTTGATAAATTTTTTTTTCATATTTATCTATTTTTTTCAAAGTAGTGCTTATAATAATAATAGTTCTAACCAATATATTTGATTAGTAACGATATTTTAGAAAAGACAATATTATTTATTACAAATAACTAATTTAACTAATTTTTTTAATCTACTCAAATTAGTCAACTAGTTCTTATATTAAAATCGAAGGTAGTATATATCAAAACGCCATTTTTTTTAATTCTAAAACAGTGATTTTACGTTGACTTCCCCCCATATTAAATATGGTTGGGCCTTTGGGCTTTGGTTATCGATCTCCTGAAAATTTGCCCTTGCCCAAAGCAGGTAGTGTTGGGCTTTATGCTGCACCTAAAGCTTCGTCTAACTTGGCGGGAAAAAGGAAAATTGTGGGATTTAGTTATACCTTAGGGAAAGTTAATCTGACGATCCTTACATTGCTTCACTCAATTTTAAATCAGGCCTTGTAAATATTTTTTCTCTTTTTTCCATCCCTATTGTTCGCTAGTTATTGATTACAGTCCTTCTGTTTGTGATGTGTGAATATGGCGTTATTCTAAGTTGAACAGTGCTCATGTGGCAACTGATTAAGGCGGCATTTGGTTTTCCCCTTAAAAGCATTTTCATACAAGTCAAAATAAAATTTCTCTTTTTATTTTATATGCTGCAAAATCACTTTTAAAATCATAAGTTGAATTTTATCCAAATACCTCTAAACATCGTCGGCTTCCCTCGGCTTCTCTCTCCCTCCTCCTCCATTGTGTCTTCTTCAAAATCAATGCCATTATCTCCTCAAGCCAACCTCTTCACATTAAAGGGATTTGGGTAGAAACAAAATCATAATTTTAAAAGTACCTTTACGATATACGAAATAAATATGTGGGAGAAATTTGATTTTAATTTGCAAAAAAAAAAGTGCTTTTAAAAAGCACTTTTGGAGTAATCCAAACACCTTCTAAATGTTAAGACAAATCCAAATTAAAACTTATAAAATAGATTACGACCCTCTCCAAATTTAAAGCTTATATATAGTACTAGAGGGAGTATTATTGACGACATCATTTTTGTCGTCTTTGAATATCAAACCTTAATTGCTACACTAAATATTTACACACATACACTATTAATTCATCCGCGCGTTATATACTCTAAATTTTTTGACGGTGGATGAATACAAATAAAGTAATTAATATGCAGAATGCTTTTGTAGCAAGAGTTGGCTATTTCTTAATTGCAAACAATACAAACTGAAGCAATTCAGCATGATATGAAAAATCCAAACAATCTGTTGTAGAAAATAACATAACGCCAGCCAGAACATGGTGGAATTTTTTCCCCCATAGTTAATATTCTTAATTAACTATAAAACTTCCTAAACTAATTGATCAAATTCTTCTAAATGACATTTGTTGAAGGTAAATTTAATATTTCATAAGAAATAACTAACTTTATCTAACTTTATTAATTCATTTTATATGTTTATAGTAAAAACTGGATATGGAGCATTTAAGCATTAGAGGCCCCCACACATTCAATCCCAAGCACAATCCAAAATTAACAGAAAAGGACTGCGGACAAAAACATGGTTAATTTCCCGCCTATATGGCGTGTAATAATTAATGTCCCATATTTCGCTGTAAATGAAAAGGGTTGCCTGATTCAAATGAAGGAATTGTCATATGGTTGACCAAGTTATTACATGCGTATGTAGAATTAATGTGGCAAGCTCATTTTCATTACAAAATAAAAAGTTAATTTATATGACAGTGGTATGATTGAAAACTATCGCCCATAGTTAGGTAGGTTGCATGCTCCTTTATCCTATTTATAAATCACTTTCAACATATTTTACACAGATCAAGAAAAACTTAAACTTCATTAACTCTCATTTAAAAATTTAACAACTTTATAATTTTATCTCTATTTCATATATATTATACTTCATGTAAATAAAGTCAACACAATAATAAATGAAGGATAAAATTGTACATCCATACAAAATTTTTCTCTCAATACCCTATAAATAGGACCAAAAAATGTCTTTTCTTTTTGTCCTATAAATAGAACCAGAGGAGTATAGTATAAGATCCCATTTTGAATGACTTATAAGTAACTTCTTAATTATAATTTATAGAATACGAAAAAAAATAAGTAGAGAAGTTTTGTGACGACTAATATAAAATATGTTTATAAGTATTTTTAATTATAATTTCAAACAACCTAAATAGTACTACCTCCGGTCTTTAATATAAGACCTTGTTTGACTTTTATTTTGGTCCTAAATATAATACCTCAATTTACTTTGTCTCTCATATTTATCCATTTTTTTTTCCAAGATAGTCCTTCTAATAATAATAGTTCTAGATAATAAACCTAATTAGTAAGGATATTTAGGAAAAACAACACTTATTCATTATAAATAACTAACTTAACTAACTTTCTTAATTTTCCTAAATTAGTCAACTGAGTCTCATAATTAAGACAGGAGATACTATGATAATAATAAGAACTTTTTTCCTGTGAAAGAAAGAGGCATTACAGACAATCAAGAAAAGAGAAAGGGATAATTCCATTTAGGTCTCACACAAGACAATTAATTCACAAAAATCCCTCAAAATCCCAAATAACTCCCAAGTCCTCAGGAACCTGTGTGTAATAAATTGTAATTATGAAATTACCTATTTACCCCATTCATTTACAACCTTAACAGTGGCTGTTGACAACCCGAGGAGAAGTGGTTAACAATCTCGACAGTGCTCCTGGTATCCCACAGAGTGAGTTGTCAGGGGTACTGCCGAGGTTGTTAACCACTTCTCTTCGGGTTTTCAACAACCATTATTGAGGTTGTAAATAAATTACTGCAATAAAATTAATGGTAATGAGTAAATAGGTAATTTCATAATTTTAATTTATTATACATAGGTTCCTGGGGACTTAGGAATCATTTTGGAATTTTTAAGGACTTTTTATAAATTAATTGTCTTGTGTGGGACCTATGTGTAATTTTCCCAAAGAGAAAACTGGTAGCTTTTCCTCTTCACACGCCAATGGTACGTGCTCATAAATGACAATGAACAGTAATTGTCCCTATGTAAATAATAAAATTCTAATCAAGGCTTATACTTTTAACAAATTTCTAATTAGGTTTTTAAATGTTGCTAAAAGACCAGAATGCCTTTTTGTAATCAAAAAGGAAAATTGGATGTAGGTGTAAGCCTAATTTTAGTTTTAATTATTTTAGTAGATTTACCAATGAGGACATGGTCTTTCTTAGATTTTATGTCAAAGTTGTATTTTATACTTGTGAATGTTATGTCAACTCTAGAATTTATGGGCTTTTAGTTATTTTTTATATAATAAAAACTTGATATTGAATAAATCTTAGAGATTGAAAAATTGAAGAGTCTCAATGTAATTTGTGAAATAGTAAAATTAATTTCGATAGATATTCAAGAATGAGGTGAATCTTTAATTTGATTTTTTCTCGCACAAAAAAAAAAATCTTTGATCCTGTTAATCTTTGACATTTGAAATTGTAAAATTTTTATTGGTTCCCATATTTTTATAATTCTATGGATATTTAGAAATTATACATTTTTTATCTTGACTTTTCAATTATTTTTTATTGGCCAAAATCATGATTTTTCTTTTTTTTATATATGATAATTTTTTTGGCCAAATTTTCATATGATAATATTTAAAGAAAAAACATGTTAGTTAAATTCAATTAAAAGAATTAAAACTAAAATTAGGCTTTTAATTACGAAGAGCATTTTGGTCTTTTAGCAATATTTAGAAATCTCCAATTAGGCCTCTTGACCTAATTAAGAATTTGTTAAAAATGTAGGCTTAAATTAGGATTTTTCTATTTCAAATGGATTTAATTAGAATTTTCTCTTTACTCATTTCTCAGCAACACAGTCACTTGTAATTTTTTATTTATTTATTTGGGTATTTAACCTAGATCGTCCAGATTTAATATAATTTCATTATTATATTTTTAATAGTTTAATTCCTTAATGTGCATATAATCTAAAATAAAAAAAAAATCTTTTAGTGAATGATTGAGAAAGGAACCATGCGACAGTAGAGTGTAACTTGGTGGTCCAAGAATTGAATGCCGTTGCTGCCGGCATGTCGCGATGCATATTACTATCTGTACCAGTATGACCCAATATGTGTCCCCATTCATAGCTGTCTCTCTTACACACATGCGTATGTAGTGAGCAGTAATACCTGCTTTTCCGTAAAATCTACTTAACTAATCTAAATAGATGGAAAAAATTAATTAAGTTATTAGGAATAATTTTGAAGGCAAATACTCCTATGGTCCTTAATATAAGACCTAATTGTTGAGTTAATTTGGGTCCTAAATATAAAATCTATTTATCATATTTATCAATTTTTTTAAAATTACCTCTATAGATTATCCCTCAATTATAATCAAGTAAAAGAGAGAGGGAGGATATTAAGAAAGATGATTATGGTATTTTAGAAAAAATATGTTATATTTCTTATAATTAACTAACTTACCTAACTTTCTTAATCTAATCAAATTAGTTAAATATGTTTTATATTAAGGACCGGAAGAGTAGTACGGATAAAGGATAAAATGAATTGAAATCTTATATTTAAAACCAAACCTAATCTCTTAACTAGCTCTTATGACCAGAGTTAATATTACCTCTGCTTCTTAATATAAGAGTTAGTTAACTAATTTAAGTAAATTAAAAAATTAGTTAAATTAGTTATTTGTAATAAATAGATATTATCTTTCTTAAAATATCTTTGTTAATCAAGTGTCATTGGTAATACATTTAACATGTGCAATTATTATAAGAACTAATGGATAAATATGAAAAACAAAGTGGATTGGGGTCTTATATTTAAAACTAATTTGAAAGTCAAATTAGTTCTTATATTAGAGAGTGAAAGTAGTATATTGAGATCCTATAATTTCATATTTAGAAGCCATGTAATTTCTGTGTAACATGTGGATTATTTTTCTTTCCAAATTAGGCATTATAACTAATTAAAATTGCTTGTTCCCAACATCGATGGAGTAACTTCTAAGCCAAGCCATTTATTTGATCTCTTGCCGAAATTTCTTTTCACGATTGAAATGGTTTTATACTTTTATTCAATCACTCATATTCGTAGTTAGCAATTAATTAGGCTGCCATTAATGATCATCATCAATGCCCAAATTAAACTCCCACCTAATTTCATCCAAAGGTATCCCTACCTACTTTTCTATTCTCTTTTTTAAACCACATATATTACTAACCCTTTCAAGTTTCAATAATGATTTCAATACATCCGCGGACAATATCAATGATTTTTTCTTCTTTTGAGTTCTCCCCTATCATTTTAATATCGTTTCCAAACATAATGAAGATGGAAACAAGTAAAACATAATTTTTAACTTTATAGATAAAAGATTAATAAAAATTTGGTTATAAGTACCTATTTAAAAATTTTATTGGTCAAAAAGACCTGCAATTGATCTTCAATCATGTACAACATATTTTCTTCTAGCCAATTTTTTCTCAGATTAATTTTATTTTCTTGAAAATAACATTAGTCTCTGTTCATTTTTATTAATAGATTATTCACAACAAACTAAATACACAGCTTGTTCTCTATATGCATTCAATATCTTGACCTTTTTTTTTTTTTTGGTTCCCTGGTATACCTAATTCAATGCCATTTTTAAATCGTACGCAAAGAAGTAAATACTTAAAGGAAACAGTTGATACTTAAAGAAGGTTTTTACTCTGTGAGGAAAAGACTGTTGCTTCTCCCGACCTCTCTCTGCTCAAGGTTCAGTATCAGAACCAATCTTAAGAGAGCAAGTGGGATGGGAAAATTCCGTAGTACCCTTCTCTTAGTTTGTTTGATTCAAGTCTTGTTCTTCTTCATCTCATCAGCAAGCAGCAGCAGTAGTAGTGGAAAGAAAGTTCCAGCGATTATCGTGTTTGGTGACTCGTCTGTGGATTCTGGGAACAACAACTTCATCCCCACCATAGCGAGAAGCAACTTCGAGCCTTATGGACGTGACTTCTTCGGTGGCTTTCCCACTGGAAGGTTCTCCAATGGCAGAATCCCTCCCGACTTCATCTCCGAAGCCTTTGGCCTCAAACCCTACGTTCCTGCTTACTTAGATCCTTCCTATAATATCTCTGATTTTGCTGTCGGTGTTTGCTTTGCTTCTGCTGGTACTGGCTATGACAATGCCACTTCTAATGTTGCTGTAATTACCTTCTTCCCTTCAAATTACACTACTCTCTCTCTACATATATATATATAATATATATATTTTTTCTTTCTGTGAGTGATCTCATCATCTCATCAAATTCACCTTCCAGATTTCAGAAAGGTGAGCTTTCTGAAAAAGTATTTGCATCTTGAGACTTTGAACCAAGAAAATCTCAAGATGCATATATTATATATATATATATATAAACAACTTAGGTTCTTCCTTGTAAGAGAGATCTAGCTTTTTCACTGCGGGATATAACTTGAGGTATATGTATGCATGATTTGTAGAATCAAACATGAAAAAAGAAAACATCCGATAATATACTATGCATGATTTGAACACAAACATTAGCCAGATCGATCGTTTATTTGACAGGATGTGTGATACCATTATGGAAAGAAGTGGGAGTGGAGTACACAAGGAGTACCAGAAGAAGCTAAGGTCTCATCTTGGCACCGACAAGGCGAACAAGATAATAAGAGAAGCTCTATATACCTAGTGAGCATAGGAACAAACGATTTCCTGGAAAACTATTACACTTTACCGGAACGACAACTTGAGTTCACATTGAGGAGTACGAGGATTTTCTGATAGGTTTAGCAGAGAACTTCCTTAGAGGGCTGTATGACCTTGGAGCAAGGAAGGTGTCCCTCACAGGGGTCCCTCCAATGGGGTGCTTGCCCCTGGAAGGGCCACCAACATTTTGGAGTACCATGGATGTGTGGAGGAATACAACAACAATGTGGCGTTGGAGTTCAATGGGAAGTTGGGTCAGTTGGTGACGAAACTGAATAAGGAGCTTCCTGGGTTTCAATTGTTGATGCAAATGCATTTGACTTCATACTGCAAATTATCACACAGCCTTCTCGGTTTGGTAAGATCTTTTCTTAATTATTAGATCTGTTTTGCTGCTCTTAAGTTTTTGGTTTTGTGTCTATCTTAAAGGCTTGGGCTGAGAATGGAATTTTCAGTTTATAGTTCCATTTCTGGGTTTTACTAGGAATAGAATGGCATATCAGATTGCCAGAGGAAATACCTTTCAACTAACCTATTTTAGTTTCGACCTCTTGTTTAGAAGACATTCTAATTGAATCATATAAATTCTTGAGAAAGGTAGTTAAATTTTTTCAAAGATTATTAGAACATTCCCAAATTAATCTTAATTAAAATTATTAATTAATTTCTGCCTTTAGATCTTAATTAAAGTCAAGTACGTCACCCAGATGAATCAATTGGATTTGTGAGTTTTTTTTAAAAATTCATAAATAATGCTTTACTAAATTTTATAAACTGTGCTTTTAAATTTACCCAAAAAAAAAGGGACTAATCAAAACTTATGGATGTGTCTTTTTGCTGAAGGGATAATAAAAAATAGAAGTCTTATTGTGAAGTAGTAGATTTTTGCCAATTTAGTTCATGCTTCTTTAATTTTTCAACCAATTGAAAGTTAAACTCCCTTCAATTTTAAATATAAAACAGACTTAACTGATTCACGTTTCTTAATGAATGATAGTTTTATATTATTAATCTCATAAACAAATGTTTATTTTTTGTTTTGTCCATGTAAAACAATGACCACAATTAATTAAGTAC
>NW_021634315.1:0-24804 GCF_004799145.2 Neltuma alba | reverse complement strand
AATGGGGTAAGACCTAAAAGTCCTAGTAACCAAAGCTCACTTTACAACGTAAACAAACAAGATGATAAGCAGGTGAAGGAATGCCATACCAAAAAATATCTTAAGTTAAAAACACGCAACCACATATGCAATAATCAACACAGTAGTTTATGCTCTCTCATCTGCCATATTCCTCCTTATAAATTCTTAACATAGACCCAAACTATCCGTGCGGAGTAACTCAACCAAAGGTCCTACTCACATTAGTGTAATAGGTCCTCTCCTTACCCTGTGGTTTGACCAAGGCCAAATAGGTGTCTATCCAAGAGTTCTATTCTAATTTTAGGCCAAGAAAAAGATAGAACTAAAAGGGCCTGACACGAAGCCAAACACCTGATCATAGTGTTGACATGCTATACAGGCTTCAAGAACAGTTATCTCCCACATACAATCCCAACCTCCTTGTATGAACCCCATGCATGAATACAAGATCATGGATTAAGAATACAATCAATGATATAACAAAAGCAATACTCTAAAACATTCACCTTTATAATAGCATAAGGCACATTTTCTTACTTCACAATAGCAAAATACTTTTTCTTCACAATAATCAATATACAACAAAATATATACTTTTTCTTCATAATGCCTTAGCGATAAGTCAATACAGTCTGAAAAGATTTGTAAAACCTTACAATCTACAGCGAGAATATAAAGAGAAGTAACCCTGGTTACCTCAACTCCAAGCTTAGTACTTGGCTTTAACACAAGGCATTGCTTTACAAGTCGAGACACATGCTAATCTACATTGCTATGTAGATTATAGTCAAATACAAGCCATAATTAAAAATACAAGACTCAAAAACCTTAAGTCTCACATCCCACAACAGCTCTCACAATCTAACTTTCTTAACTTATAACTAAAACTCTTAATCAAAAGTTGTAGTTATCAATTCCTTCATCCAGTTAACTCGTTAGACTCCTTGATTAACCTCAACAACAATCATTCAATCAACCCTTAAGTCTGATACTTAGAATTTTCAACCGTCCAAATACCCCAACATTAGAATACAATCAATATCAACAATCTAAACCAATTAAGACTCTTATCTATCATCAATAAACAAAACCCAATTAATAAAACACCACTTTAATCATCACGTTATCAAAACCTAATAAATCTCACTCCCAATATCAAATGCTGACCTCTAAGTTCTATATAAATCAAAATCCAACAAAACTAGTGAAACATCTTTCCTTTAACACCTCAGAGTATATGTTTAGAAGCGTTACAGTTCAACCGATTTATGAAACAAGCTAGTAGATTAAAACTAGCAATTGGTTATCAGGTTACTGTTCATTGGTTAAATTCTAGATTTTTGGTCCAACTTTGAAAAATCGTAACTAATTGTAAAAAAAATTGTATTGAGGTGGTTCAAAATTCCATTTGAAGCTCTTTTAGTTCTCTACAGGGAAAAAATATAAAACTAGATTTAACCCATGCCAATTCATACAATTTATTCATTGAAATTTATTGTTCATTTGGTCAAAATTGTGTGTTTTAGTTTCTCTGCCCTAACTTTGATCAAGCATAACTCTTACCACACACATCTATTTTAAGTGATCTACCACTTGTTTTAAAGATCAAGATGTGTACTTTAACCATACTAAATTTGACGAGCAAAATGAATCATTGGCCTCACATTCACTCTTTTACTAGCTCATGGCTTCTTTAGTGATGCTTTATCCCCTTAACTTGCATTAATAATTCATAATTAATTCTATCCTTACATAATACCTTTCCATTCAATCCATAAACTATTCCAATGTAGAATCATATCCAACCATACATACCATCATAATCATTCATCATCACATAACATTAATGATATGTTTTTATAAACATTAGCATACAAATTATGCAATGTAACCAATGAATTTTCTCAATTCTTTTTCTCTTTCCTTGCTTCCACTTCATGTATCATTTGCTTGATTATTATCACCTATTATGGTTGGCTAAGGCAGAGTGAGATTCGGGAGAATCTCAATAGCAAACATCACCATTTATGCATGCAAGATGGATACAAGTGTATGATATGCTTACTTGATCTAACTCATACTTACTTATAACATATTCTCGTGTTTAATGTTTCATACCAACATGTATAGTGTCACATCCCGAGAAATTTTACTTGGACATAGGGAATCAAAAATTGGGATGAGGGCCAATATAGAAACAAGATGGGGAGATGAACCAACTTTTGATGTGAAACCCCGATAAGATTTGGATTGGCATTTTCATAATTATCGGTCTACAAAGGGCGAAAAGGAAAAATTTGAGAAAAATTCTAGAAAATTTCCAAAAAAAAAGGAAAAAGTATAAATTGGAAATTTTTAAAGCTCTTTTGAGGCTTGAAAGGTGAAATTACATGAAAATGAATTATTATAAAATTTCCTGTAAATAGAGGGTTTTCAAGAAAATATTGAAAAATAAGAGGAAAATAATTATTTTAATTAGTTAGAGGCCTCAATAAATTTGGAAAAAAAGATGGATAATTCATCTAAATATTTATTTGAATTTATAAAATTTTTTTTAGGCCTTGAAAGTTTAGGAATTAATTTTAGGGAATTTATTTTCTCGCAGTGACACAGACAGAGGCCTAATTGGAGAAAATTCAAAATAAATACCTAGAGGTGACAAACAATTCTGCAAATTTATAGATGATGTTCTCATATTAAAAGGTGAATTATCATGAAGAGAAATGAATTTTTGGAGGTCTAAAAAAATTATGGAATGTTTCTAGTGAATAGTAACCGATAAAGTTTCAAATTGGTTTGAGATAGTGATTTGATCTGTGGGCCAGCTTTTTGGACCAGCCTAAATCATTTGTGGGGACCACATTGATCCCAATAAGGGTCCAATTTCGTGCAGCTTCCAGGTCCCTCTATTTTTATTAAATAAAATGTGAAATTCATGGATAAATACTTGGAAAAATCTAGAAATTGGCCACTTGTTCAGATCTGACTACTTATAGCATTTGATGACTGCCACATAACCCCCATGAGGTGGAAAATTTCATCCAAATAGATAAAGGGAAGGAAGATCATATTTTTCTATATATATCCCTTTAGAAAATACAAATAAATGTTGGGAAATTGAAAAAATAAGGGGAGACTCTGTCACTGTAGCTCCAGCCCTGTTTGTTCAAACATTTCAAGTGTTTTAGGCAAGGAATCATCCAACTTACATCAAGGAAACACCAAGGTATGTTTAAGCCTTCCTATCCCTAAGCTTTAAGGTAGTTTTGGTTGATTTTTTAGTTGAAAAACTAAGTGCAAATGCTGTCAAATCTTTGGTGTGTCCATGGAAGGTTTAGGGAAGCATAGAAACCTTAAATACCGAGTAGAATAAGCAAGATTAAGTGGTGTATGGATTGGTTTTTGGAAGAAAATCCACCTAGGGTTTAAGAGCAAGATTTCAGCCTAGCACTGTTCATGCAGAAGCAAATTGTTTTGGCTTGATTTGATGATTCCAATGGGTTTAAAACATGTTTCTATGTAGGGATATGTTGTTGGAAAGTATTTAAAATCATTGGAATCAAAAATGGAATTTTTGGAAGATTACACCCCCTATTCGGCCAAGGTGAATTCATGGGGAAAGAGTTTGATTTTCAAAAATCTAATTCCATATTTGAATTCCTCATGAAAAATTATGTAGTAATGTGTCATGAGGTTATTGATGGAGGAGTCATTTTAGTAAAAATCAAAGAAAGGGGGAGAAAATGTTAAGTTAAAGTTTAAGGATTATATTTAAGTTGTTTGGTTATTAATATAGCCTATATTTATACTTGATTTAATAGGCTTTGTGAGGAGGAATCAAGAAAGATTATTGTTCCTTGAGGTAACCAAATTGGACAAGTGATAAAAGGTAGCTTTGAATTATAATTTGATTGTTTGTCTTGCTTGTTTAATGTGATATGTTTGGATAAGAGACTTGTGTTGTGATATTGGCTGGTTGAATGATCTTTATCTATGCTTTGGCCAAATACATTAATTGGTGTTAATATGGAAGTGTTGATGTTCCTTTCCTAGCATGAGAATAAGTATGATTTTATGTGACTTGAGGATGTCTTGAAGTTCTATAATATGTCACGTGATAACTTGCTTAGTTTGCATGACAATTGTAATTCAAAGGCTACTAAGATTTCTATGAAATCTCATCCCTCCTATATCAAATTATGTCTTAATAGGGAGTGGCTCATCCATGGATCAAGGCAAGGAGTTGGTACTGGGATAAAGAAGCTTGATGATTATTATGTTATTTTGGAATGTCATGTGATGTATTACTAAACTTTATGCCAAGTTGTAATGAATTATGAATGGTGATATGTTGTCAATTATATTTGTATGACATGGCCAAGTGTTGAAGTATTGAGTGGTAGAATGCCTAAAGGGTATGGAAAAGGAAAAAGGAATATAAAATTCAAGAAAGAAGTGACTAGGGGACAAAATTGCCTAAATTAAGAGCAAAATGGTGACACATAAAATAATAAGCAAATGATAGAATCTGGACTTGAGATTTTTAAGGAGTTTTAGCTTTAAATCAAGCAATAAACCATCAAATCTGGAGTTTTGTACTAGGAGTTATGCCATTCCAAAATTGGGCTAAAATCCTAAAAATTCAAAAATTAACCATATGAATAGTGCATCTTGTCAAATTTTTTGGCACTGTTCTGGATGGAATTTAGTCCAATGGATATTTTTCTCCTATAGAACTCTTAGTAAACTTTGTGTCAAAATTAGAACTATCTCATTTTGATTTTTCTAGAATTAGTTATGAATTTTCAAAGTTGGTCTAAATTCAGATGAATAGTGTACGGACAGAATTAAATGTGAAATTTTGAAATTAAAATTTTTTGCTTGGAAACGCTGAAAAATACGTTATAATGGTTTCAATTGACGTATAATGGGATAATAAAGGAGGTGTTATACTTTTTAGTATCAGAGCAAAGGTTCTATCTCTATTTAAGTGAACTGTTTTGACTGTTTTATGTTATAACATGTGATAAATTGTTATGGTAAATTGTGATTAGTGTGGTAAATATTGGGGTTGTTTGATCAAATGCTTTTAGTTGGGACTATACCATGTGGTGGAATGGTATATTATATATGGAGTTGAGTGCAAGAAGAAATGGCCTGCTGTAGCAGTGACTCCAGAGAAACGGGGAACTAGAGAATGTCAGGGGAGTCGTACCCAGAATAGTGCCACCTGCATAACTCGGACCCTAATGAACTGACTCCACCACCAGGATACTATCAGCTCCTCAGTAAAATAGAGGATATCTACTATGAGGAAGACTCAAATGACATTATAAAGTAAGGAGGGTGATGCACAAAGTGCTACCAGACCGAGGCCACACCCAAAAGAGGCAGGCCCCAGTGCTTTTATTTTTAGAGCAGTGTCTTTTAGTACCGTGAGGCTTAGACCTAGTCTAGATAAAGCGGGTCCCAGTGCAATTAGGGCAATACCAATTAGGATGGTAAGGCCAAGACAGGACAAGGTCAAGAACATACCCATCCAGAAAAGACCTTTATTGGTAAAGAAGGAATTCAAAGACTATGATAGCATACTCATAGAGCTAAGGAAACTGGGAAGGTACATAGATCAGACCCAGAACCAGTATGGTATTACCTATTTGGATTTTCTCCTTTATGTGAGACTATTATACAATGAAGTAATTGAGGAAGATCCAAATACTGATGATGCTCTCTGGAGCCAAGCACTAATGGATGTTTTACCAAGAACCAAAGTATGGCTGGATGAGATTCAGAAGATTTGTGGCTGCTCCATATCACGTACCTTCCATCAGCTGCTTGATGACTTGGAGATCTTTGTTCTCATTACATCTCCCTTTTCTGACACTGCGTTATGAATATGGATGAATGTATAATGTGTTAGATGGTTGTGACAGGTTGTATTGATACTTGAACAGTGCTTTGCTAACTATGCCATATATGTGGATATGTGAATAGAAAGGTAATATAAAGTATCGTTTATGTAAATTAATAATTCTATTCCTCTTGTAGTTAAGACGAAAACAACAAAATGGTGAGAATAAGAAGAGGATCAAGAGAAAGGGGAGAATCATCAAGACCCCTGGTTGATCCAATGGAAAGGATTATAGAGAGACTAGAGGAATAGCAGAGGACCATAGCTGAGATACAGGCCACTCAGGCTAGACAAGAATAGGAGAGAGATGTTGCTATAGCTATAGCAATAGCAGCAGTACTGGCACAGTTACAGCAACCTGGACAAGGTATAGCCGGGACAGCCCAACCTACATCACAACCCCACAACAACCACCGAGAGCAACTCCTATGAGGCCCCAACCTGCTACAGAGCTTGATACACTGCAGCAGTGGATTGTTAATTTCAGTAAACACAACCCTCCTGCTCTTGAGGGAACTTTTGATGTGCAAGTAGTTGAAGACTGGATAACTCGGCTGGAAAAGATCTTTGCTATGCTAGAGTGTCCATTTGAGAGGAATGCTCAGATGGCGATATATAAGCTGGAAGCGAAAGCAAACAGATGGTGGAGAAACACCGAGCTTATCCTCTAAGCTAATAAAACTCTGATCACATGGGAAGTGTTTAAAGACCAGTTTTTCTTGAAATACTTTCCCCGATTCGTGAGGGATAAAAAGGAAGCTGAATTCCTCATGATAAAACAAGCAGCAAATGAACCTTTGATGAGTACTTGGCAAGGTACATTAAGCTGTCCAGGTACTCTGCTTATCTCCAGCACATGAATGATGAGTGTCGGTTTACAGAAAATATGATTAGGGGCCTAAAGCCGGAGTTAAGAGAGAAGGTAGCCCCACGACAACTTGAAGTATTTAATAAAGCGGTGGAGGTTTACCGCATTATAGAGAACAGCTAGAATTATCATAGGGCAACCTAAAAGGCTGAGAGACCCGCAAAGAGACCAAGTCAGGAAGGGACTTCCTATGGCCATGGCAGGAAAAGGAAAAGGCCTGGTTTGTCAAGAAGACTTAAACGAGGAGGAAGAGCGAGACAAGAAGGAATGGATCCCATTCGCTGAGGAGGGGAATGCGAGATTTGTGGTAAGAGCCATGAGGATAAGCCATGCTTGATGGGCTAGAACGTATGCTTTAAGTATGGAAAGCTGGGATATTTCATACGAGAGTGCCTACAGAATATGGATAGTTTCGAGACCACAAACTCAAGGCAGGGTATTTGCCCTCGATAAGGAAGAGACTAGTAAGCCGCCTGAGATGCCCTGAGGTACAATGATTCTGAATGATCTGTTTATACATGTATTATTGGACTCGGGTGCCAAGCATTCCTTTATATCGTATGCTAACGCTAGACACATAGGCCTCACCATTGACACGTTATTATATGATCTTTGTGTTTTCATTCCTATAGGCACCAAAGGTTTAACTTCTGATGGTTATTTAAATTGCATGTTCTAATACATTCCTTGTTGCCTACATTAAACCCCGTAAGCATGCCTTTCCATGATATTGATGTTATACTTGGTTGAATGGGTTATCCTTGCATAATCTACTCCTTGATTGTAAGAAGAAAGCATTGACCCTTTCTGTCGAAGGATTTGGTCTTCACACTGAAGTGAGGCCAAATTGGATTACAAAGGTGAAGATGGGTAAATACCTGAGATAGGGTCACAAAATACCTGAGTAAAATAGAGGCAAGACGATAGGATAAGATGTTTAAAGTTTGTATTAGGACCCTAAATAGGGATAAAAGCCCTCAGGCATGATAGACCAAAAGGGATAGAGATGAGATGATATTGAATGAAGACTAATGCTAAGTTAGGTGCTTGACCTAAATAACACAACATAGTGATTGAATATTCATTGTGTAATGTGATCAGAGGATGGTGGTCAATATCCGGCCGTAAGGATAATTGGCCAGAAGGTGAGGCAAATTGAAAGTTTAGAATCAAGTATGATCCCTTTTGAGGATATTATGAAGAGGAAATAGATAAGAATGCGGTAGCTGATGGTTGCACTAAGAATTGATATATAGGTGATGAGCAAGTTCCCAATGATACTTAGAGCTTGATAATATTTAGATACATGGTAAAAATGGGCACTAATGAATATCCCTTTATGTCCTTAAGGCATCAAGGAGAGGTGCAACCATAACACTCAGGCCAATAAGAATGCAAGAGATAAGACTCGTTTAGATGGATGCCACTGCCATAATGATTAAGTAAAGTAGGTTGAGAGGGTTCCCTAATAGGGATATGGTATGAAAAGAATAGGCCGGGATGGAGACTAAACAAACAATCGGTCTTGGCCATAGAGTGTTTTAAAAAAAAAAATTTGGGAGGTGGTTCTCCGGCTTAGGGTTGACGCTGCTCTATTAAGAGTGAGCTATTCTCTGAAAAGGAAGTGGTCCTCCGATACAAGGTTGACGCTGCTCTATTGGGGGTAAGTTGTTCTCTAAAGAGGAAGTGATTCTCTAATACAAGGTTGACGCCGCTCTATTAGGGGCGAGTTGTTCTCTAAAAAGGGAGTGATTCTCTAATACAAGATTGACGCCACTCTATTGAGAGTGAGCTGTTCTCTAAAAGACAGGAAGATTTATGAAGCTAACCTTACCCAATGGGAACGAAACTGGCCAAGAATAAGAAAAGGATGGAAAATATGAGAAGAGGATAGAGACGATTTTATAGGATCTCTCCATGCAAGATAAGAAAACAAAAAAGAAAATCATAAGTGTCGCACCTTACTATCGGATCTACTTAGGATTTAATTAAAACCATTTTAGACCACATTGGATGGTCTTGGGCAAAAAATTCATGAAAAATGCCAACTTCAAAAATTCATAACTTAATTTAGAAAAATCAAAATGGAGTGGTTCAAAATTCTATAAAACTCTATTTGAATGCTTTTCCAAGGAAAAATAATCTTATGAACTAATTCCATTGGAAAAAGCATCAGGTTTTTGTGAAATTCACCTCTGTCCATTTGGCAAAAATCCTTTTCCCAGATTCTGGACCTTAACTTTGAAATATCATTAAAAATCGTGTAGTTGGCCATTTTTAACGTGATGCCTATCAATTTGAAGCTTACGATGTCAACTCTAAGAATACTAAATTTTGGTGCAGAAATTTGTTCAGTAACTTAATAAAAAGTGGCTCTAAACTGACATCTTGCTTAGGGATTACAACAACAACTATTGATATTTATACATAACCAAAAGTCCACGGATTTCTATGGTGTGACACCATAATTTAGCCTCCAATCTGCAGCTTGCTCTTAAAAGTTTCAGGCTCTAAAATGTTAGATTGTATTTGGTGGATGAGATTTTAAGAAATCCCAGTAGCAAGATCAATCAACCAAAACATTAATATGCATCAATTACAAGCATTCCAACCTTTTGCTATTAATAGGGAACTACTTTACCTCATACATGTAGCACTCTAACATGCAATAGCCAAGGCACATAAAGCAAGGAGTAAAACTACACAATCATCATCATCATCATCATCATCATCATCTAGTTCAACCACATAATAGCACATGAAATTGCATAACAATCAATGCAACACTCAACATTAAGGTTAATTAAATCTTACTACCTTAATCCAATGCTCTTTGATTTTCTTGTTCTTCTTTCTTGCTTCCACAAATGCCAAACCCTAACATGGTAATCCACAAAAAGGGTAGCAAGAATCATCAACCATTCCACATAAGAATCAATAACATAACTCAAGTAACTCCTAAAACCCTTAAAGCTTCCATCTTTGTTCTTGAATTTTTAGAGTTGGTTTCCATGAACCCTAAAAATTCCCTCTTGACTCATTCCTACATGATTTTTGATGTAGATTTCAAATATCTACTTGGATTTAAGAAATTAAAATTCCTTCTTTCAATTTCAGCTTGGCCGAACCACTATGGTTCACTTTCCAAAAATTACAACTTTGATTCTATGGCTTCCAACTCTTGTTCTTTAGGTTTACCCTACACCATTTTTCATTTTGAACACAACGGAAGCCTAAAAAATTTGAGAAACACATCCTAGGGTCTAGATCTTGCTTTGGCCGAAATAGATCTCAAGCAACACAACAAAGAAAACACTCCAAAATCAACCTACAACCACTTGTAAGCACTAGGATCTATCATACTTTGAAGTGTTCTAGCGAGATTTAGCAACCAAACTTCCTTCCCCACTCAATAAACATTTTGGCCAACTCAAGAAAAAGGCAAGAACCAGAAATTCTAACCATACAACTCAAGCAAACAAGGCAAGGAACAACTTAGAACCAAAAACTTACCTTGGAACTCACTTGTATGCTTAAAGTTGATGCCTTTCTCCTTGGTTTTCCTTTCAAGTTCTTCCTTTTCCTCTCAAGCTCTCTCTTGGCTGAAACATATTCAGAAAATGGGGGAGGAGAAGCTCATTAAGGCACCAAAAATATCTCACCAACCAACATTAATGCTATGCCATGTGTCAAATGCTTACTTAGTCTTAATCCTCTCTCTTAGTTAACTTAAATCATAATGTAATTAAATTCCAAAGTCAAGATCCTCTCCATTGGTGGCTTGACACTTGGAAAGCTTTAATTACCATCTATTGAAGGCTTGACAAGTGGCAACTTATGGGCCAAGCAATGTGCAAGACTCTGATTAACACTTTATCGGTGCACTTTTACTCCGGATTTAACTTCTTTTCTATAATTACAGTGCTCTGGCCTCTATAATTATTTTCTATCAGATCCATAAATTATTCTCCTTATTTTTATCTTCCTGAATTGCCCCCTTTGTCTCAAATTTAATTTCTCAATAATTAAATAAAAAGGAAAATTATTTTCCTTCTCTTTAGTGATTTTTCTCACTTTTCAGAGGAATTGGGAAAAATCTTGGATACTTGAGGGTCTTCTTTTAATTCCATAATCTCTTATAATTCCTTGGGATATCATAAGAATTTTCTTGGGATTTTATTCTTCTTAAAAATATTTATTTGGAATTTTCCAAATAAAGGACCTTAAACTAGCTTAAATCATTCTTAAATTCCTTTGTAATTTCTCTAAGGGCAATTTGGTCATAAAACCAATTTTATAATTCCATATAATTCTCAAGGAACATTGTCCTTATTTTTTTCTTAATTTTTTAAGACTTGAAAATATTTTTCCATAATTATTCTTGACCAATTTTCCTTAATTAGTCAAACTTTTCATAATTGGCTTGGAAAACTATAATAATTATTTTCCACCAAAATTCTTTTATTTCTCCTTATCATTTTTGATCCTTAATTATTTAGAAATATTTCTTATTCCTAATTATCATAGTACTAGATGTGACATTTCTCCCCCTCTAAATAAATTTCGTCCTCGAAATTTGAAGCGTATCTTATTGAAAAAGTTCAAGATACTTTTCCTCTATCTCAGTTTCTATCTCCCTCATAGCTTCTAGTATAAGACCTTTCCACACAACCTCGACTAGTGAAAACTACCTATTTCTCAGCTGTTCAACTTTCTGATCAATGATTCGCTTTAGTCTAATCTCAAGGACGGGTTGTCTTGGAGCACAATGTCATCATAGCTTATAACATGTGTTGGGTCTAGATGGTACTCCTTTCATTGGGAGTTTTAGAAGACATCATGAATTTAACTTACATTTGGGGGAAGGGTCACTTTTAATCTACTAGTCCAGTCTTGGACAAAATTTAAAATGGTCTAACACACTTTGAACTTAACTTCTTAAGCTTTAAGGATCGACTGACTTTCATTGTTGGTTACACTTTAATCACCAACCTCAATCTTAAACAGTCTCCTTTAATGTCTAAGTAGCTCTTTTGTCTACTTTGAGCTGTCAGAGGTCTTTCCTGAATAACTTTAATCTATTGGGAAGTTTGATCCACTAAATTAGGACCATACTTGCTTCTTTCCTTGAACTCTATCCACCACAAGGGAGATCTACACTTCCTCCTATAGAGTGCTTCATATGGCGCCATTCAAAATACTTGCATGCAAACTGACATCTTAAGCGAATTCGGCTAATGGTAAGTACATATCCTAGTTACTGTCGAAATCAAGCACATGTGTGTGTAGCATATCTTCTAACATCCACATCATTTTTTTTTGTGTCTGCCCATCCGTCTTAGGATAGTTCTACTATATTGAAGTTGAGAGTAGTGTCCATTTCTTTCATAAGGACCTCCAAAACTTCAAGTAAATCTCGGGTCTTAGTCTGAAACCATACTGCTTAGGACACTCGGTAGCTTAACAGCTTCCTTAACTTTCATCTCCCATTTTCTGTTGGACTTAGTTCATTCTTGCCAAAATGGCTAACATTTTCGGCTTTTGCGCCCTCTTATATTACTTCCCAGAGGTTACCTATCACTAGGTTACTCTTGTCCAGGCACACTTAACTGAACAATGCTGACGGGAAACTGAGGCATTGATTTTGATAGGTTCAACCCTGGTACTTTACTGTCTTAGCCCCTTTTTTTTTTTCTATCTTTAGTCGAGTCTTTTCAGCTTACATTCTTGTCTCTTGCCTCATCTTAAGGATTTATCCGTCAATACTTTATCTGTCTCTGTATCACATGGGTTCTTCCTATATCTAGAGCTAGCCTGAATGTCTCTTTTTCAGGTCTTATGGCTATACTCCTCTAACTTTGGCTTTCCTCTGTTAATCAGAAGGAAATTGAATCCAGCCTAATTAATGATAAGTTTTTTTGGAAGAAAATTATGGGTACTCTCTCAGTACTGGTTTACAACCAAAGGAGGTTTCCACATCCTCAACTCATCCCTAGTCCTTATCTTCCCAAAGTGGTACCATCCTCTTAAGATCTCTGGGAGACTTTTGACCATAGGACTAAGTATAGTCACCTCCTCTCAGTTGGTCACCTAAATGATAATTCCCCAAAACTGCTCCAAGAACCAATACCATTCTTTTAGGCTTCATGTCAATTTCCCAGGCTACCTATTTGTCTCTTTAGGTGTCTAAGCCAATTTGTCTTTGGAGTTCTCTTATTCCTCCAGCTGATCTTACCGTCTCTTACTGTTTTAGAACGTTACAAAGAGAGAACTTTACAACTTCTCTTTCCTCTACTTTACTTTTTCAGTAGGGGCATACTCTATCATGCATAATGCCTGGCATTTCAAATGCAAGGAGTGCAAGCTCTTACTGGTTGTTATGTCTATGGCGTGCTAACCAGACATCTTAGCCCTAAAAAGGGAGCTTTTCTTTCTGTTCGCAGTTGCTTTCGGAAGTCATAGGGAGAGGTCTTTGACGTTCTTCCTCTTTCTACTTGCTCTAGTATTCTGTTAAGCTCAGATACATCTAAGCCTAGCTTCATTCTTGGCTAGTCATACTTCCATTGGGTAAGGTCGACTCCGCTTGCCTTGCCTCGGCTGCTTCCCTTTCCTGCTTAGATAGGGTACCTTGCTCCATCTTGAGTAATGTAAATTTTAATCTGGAGGACCAATTCTCACCCTCTCTAGGAAAACTCCTAGCCAAGACCTTATCCCTTAAAAAGGGTGCCTCTCAACCTAAACCCCAAGCAACTGAGTATCTCTTAACATTAAGGGAAACATGCCAACCTCTAAGCTAGTTCCCTGCATAGCTATCTATCTCGTCCTCTTTTTCTTGATCCTTAAGACATTTCACTAGGGCTCTCCATCTTAACTTCACTATCTCAAAGTTCCTATTCATCTATTCTGGGACTTAAGATAGCTACTTTATCATGGTACCCCAGCCCTAACGAGGCTATAAGACTTTATCTAGCTTAGGTTGCCACTTACACCTTCTTAGTGGTGTAAAGAATCAACCCCTAACTATCTTATTTAACTCCTTATCATTACTTTCTTTTTAAGAGGGAATCTGGTAAATCTAAATAGTGGCTACTGCTCTCTTCCTAACTTCCACTGGTCTTACTCTTTGCAACCTCTAAAAGTCATCATGTCTCATTGAGATACCACCTCAACATCTGAGAGTTATTGTGTTCATCCGTCATGACCAGAATCCTTGTTTGTAGCGATGAAAGTTACCACCTCCTCTGGTAATCACTTCCGTATCCGTCCATCGCCACTTATTCCCTTGGTTCATCATGACAAAACACGCTTTTCTCTTAACCTCTGCTAGTCTTACGTAGCTTCATTTATCGTACCATGCCTGTCTGGGCATCCGTTATGAAGTTTAACTTAGCTTCCGGATTTACTCCATTTCTCTTAAGGGTAGGATCATGGCTTTGTCCTTGCCATTATGGGACGACAACCAATTCATTCTCATCACTACATCAACTTCATGGAAGGCCTACATATCAAATTTAAGGCAATATAACAGTGCTCATAACCAAGCTGAGTCTTCTAAAACAATTTACAAGACAAGAAAATGACTAGTACCCAAATCAAACATTGCAATCACGGGGTGGTTATTAATAATGATCATGCCTTAGATCATTTCCAGAGATTTTCGAGTTTCTTTCCCTGTGATGGCAAATACTTGTCCTCAGGTGCGCGGCCTTGCCTTTTCTGTACTCTACGAACATTCTCTGAAGAAGTGTCCCGGTTTGCTGCAAGTATAACAGACATTCTGTCTAGCCATACCTGATCTATTACTCTGACTCTTACCACAGCTTGGCATTCCTTACCATTTGAGGGCTTACCTCCCTTTTTCTCTTTTGGTTACCCCATGGCCTCTTCCTCTTCCTATTCGCATCATAAGAGGTGCCACCCTGATCTCCCTTCTGGAACTTGGGAGTAGGCTCAATCATCAAATGATGGTTCCAGCTATTCTCTGTAATTCCTCAGGCCTCAACTACCTTGTTGAAGTGCTCGAACTGTCTGGGAACAACCATCTCCCTTTAGGACTACTTTAGTCCTCTGACCATCTTTTTGGTCATCTACCTTTCGTCATCACAGTAACGCAGGTAACTAAAGTAGTCAGAAAGACGTCTAAACTTAGCTAAGTACTCATCAAATGACTCGTTATCTTTCTGCGTCAGGGTTAGGAATTTCACTTCCTTTTTATCCTTGGCTGACCTCGAAAAATATTTCTCATGGAATTGCTCCAGGAACATTCCCATGTCGCTCTCTTGTTCCGAGCATCCAGAAGAATCTTGGTATTCTTCCACTAGCGATCGATATCTTTCTCTAACTTGTAAATTTCCATTTGGGCTTTTCGCTTAGTCGGACAGTCTAGAACTTTGAAAATCATGATCTAGTCCTCTGCTACTTGGATGTCAATCACTCCATCGAAGGATGGCAGATTGTGCTTGCAAAAGCATATCATCCATTGTTGGATGCTGTCGGGGTCTACTGCTGGCACTGCCAATCTAGGCAATTGTTTGTTGCTTGCGTTGCTGAGGTTTCTTCCTCTGGTTACCTCCTGTCGAGATTAGCCACTGCCACTACTACTATTACGATGTCTTTTTCTTGTTCCTGGCTAGCTTGTGCTGCCCTCATCCCCTCCATAGTTTTTTATTGCGATTCTAAGCGATCAAAATTAATCGTAGCAAATGGGGAGGAACCTTTACATCGTGTCATAAGGATCTCTTTGGGAAAGCGTTTTATCGGTTCTAACCAATACGCTAACTAAATAGATAGCATAGTTGAGGAACAAGAAATAAACATCATACTTGGATTTCATTTAACAACATATGCATACATAATACATCATTCAAGCATCAGTCATTGGTCACAGCAATATAGTTTAACATACATAGCCACCTTAGGAACATACATAGCAATCAAGCATACCAGACTAACCTACTATGGTTAGCTGTAACAATACAAGTTCTACGTCAGTGCTACAAAAGTTCAACTGACTACCCAAAATGGGAAATAGTGAAGCTCTTAAGGCTTTGGGTTTGTTAACTCAACATTGGATCCCAATGTCTAATCCAAACGACAAAACTCATTCTACTATCAGCATATGAACGGGAGCATATCCGTCGTCATCAAGATCTAGTCTTCAGCATCTAACTCAAGGAAATGTATTCCTTACGAAGATCTCGAGGGCATCAATGAGATCATTGAAGCTAGTATTATTCATGCAATTACAAATGTCTCTCACACCATTTTTCCAAAGCCGGGTCTAAGGGAGTACTCTAAACAATGCTGATATCCAGTCCATTATTTCTAGGGTAGCATCTTCCCTAGTCACATAATGGTAGAGCCTCTGGATATCCTCCAGATATCTCAGGTACACATGGGCATTCTGATTCTCGTCAGGCTTAATGTACTAGCCCTTCTCCCTAAAATCCCTAGCTAGGTCCTCTATAGTATGAAATTCTTTCATAATTGGAAGTAGTTTGACTTTACTAGGTCCAGTTCCATCATCATCAAATATTTTAATGACCTCAATCCTCTGAGGATCAATAGAAGCAACTGTAGCTATGTCAGGCAGAGGGTTACTCTCCCATAAAGTATCATAGTAGAAATCTGCTACAAGGCTATAGTCCTCACTCTCATCAAACCATTGAGGGAAAGGTTCTCCTGGTCTCCTCTGGTTAATTGAACCCTCTGAGTCACTATTGCAGCCACAACAAGCCATTCTACTCCGTCCTACATTATAATAGTCGAACCATCCAATAATTAGACAGTAGTATTCTTCCTCAACAATATGTCAATTTTCCTTCTAACTGACATATTAACTAAGCAAAGCATTCTATCCTATGCCAAAACCTCTGCTCTGATACCAAAAATCTCGCACCTTACTATCAGATCTACTTAGGATTTAATTAAAACTATTTTAGACCACATTGGATGGTCTTGGGCAAAAAATTCATGAAAAACGCTGATTTTCAGATTTTTACTGTTAATCGGGTAAAAATCCTTTTTCCAGATTCTAAACCTTAACTTTGAAAAAGCATTAAAACTCATGTAGTTGGCCATTTTTAATGTGCTACCTATCAATTTGAAGCTTATGACGTCAACTCTAAGCATACTAAATTTCATGCATAAATTTGTTCAATAACTTGATAAAACATGGCTCTAAACTGACGTCCTGCTTAGGGATTATAGCACCAACCATTGATATTTATACATAACCAAAAGTCCACGAATTTCTATGGTGTGACACCATAATTTAGCCTCCAATCTGCAGCTTGCTCTTGAGAGTTTTAGACCCTAAAATGTTAGATTTCATTTAGGGGATGAGATTTTAAGAAATCCCAGTAGCAAGATCAATCAACCAAAACATTAATATGCATCAATTACAAGCATTCCAACCTTTTGCTATTAATAGGGAACTACTTTACCTCATACATGTAGCACTCTAACATGCAATAGCCAAGGCACATAAAGCAAGGAGTATAGCTACACAATCATCATCATCATCATCATCATCATTTAGTTCAACCACATAATAGCACATAAAATTGCATAGCAATCAATGCAACACTCAACATTAAGGTTAATTAAATCTTACTACCTTAATCCAATGCTCTTTGATTTTCTTGTTCCTCTTTCTTGCTTCCACAAATGCCAAACCCTAACGTGGCAATCCATAAAAAGGGCAGCAAGAATCATCAAGCATTCCACATAAGAATCAATAACATAACTCAAGTAACTCTTAAACCCCTTAAAGCTTCCATCTTTGTTCTTGAATTTTTAGAGTTGGTTTCCATGAACCCTAAAAATTTCCTTTTGACTCATTCCTACATAATTTTTGATGTAGATTCCAAATATCTACTTGGATTTAAGAAATTAAAATTCCTTCTTTTAGTTTCAGCTTGGCCGAACCACTATGGTTCACTTTCCAAAAATTACAACTTTGATTCTATGGCTTCCAACTCTTGTTCTTTAGGTTTACCCTACACCATTTTTCATTTTGAACACAATGGAAGCCTAAAAACTTTGAAAAACACATCCTAGGGTCCAGATCTTGCTTTTGCCGAAATAGATCTCAAGCAACACAACAAAGAAAACACTCCAAAATCAACCTACAACCACTTGTAACCACTAGGATCTATCATACTTCGAAGTGTTCTAGCAAGATTTAACAACCAAACTTCCTTCCCCACTCAATAAACATTTCGACCAACTCAAGAAAAAGGCAAGAACCAGAAATTCTAACCATACAATTCAAGCAAACAAGGCAAGGAACAACTTAGAACCAAAAACTTACCTTGGATCTCACTTGTATGCTTAAAGTTGATGCCTTTCTCCTTGGTTTTCCTTTCAAGTTCTTCCTTTTCCTCTCAAGCTCTCTCTTAGCCAAAACATATTCAGAAAATAGGGGAGGAGAAGCTCATTAAGGCACTGAAAATATCTCACCAACCCACATTAATGCTATGCCATGTGTCAAATGCTTACTTAGTCTTAATCCTCTCTCTTAATTAACTTAAATCATAATGTAATTAAATTCCAAAGTCAAGATCCTCTTCATTGGTGGCTTGACACTTGGAAAGCTTTAATTACCATCCATTGAAGGCTTAACAAGTGGCAACTTATGGGCCAAGCAAAGTGCAAGACTCTAATTAACACTTTATCGGTGCACTTTTACTCCGGATTTAACTTCTTTTTTATAATTACAGTGCTCTGCCCTCTGTAATTATTTTCTATTGAATCCATAAGTTATTCTCCTCATTTTTATCTTCCTGAATTTCTCCATTTGTCTCAAATTTAATTTCCCAATAATTAAATAAAAAGGAAAACTATTTTCCTTCTCTTTAGTGATTTTTCCCACTTTTCAGACGAATTGGGAAAAATCTTCGATACTTGAGGGTCTTCTTTTAATTCTATAATCTCTTATAATTCCTTGAGATATCATAGGAATTTTCTTAGGATTTTATTCTCCTTAAAAATATTTATTTGGAATTTTCCAAATAAAGGATCTTAAACTAGCTTAAATCGTTCTTAAATTCCTTTGTAATTTCTCTAAGGGCAATTTGGTCATAAAACTAATTTTATAATCCCATATAATTCTCAAGGAACATTTTCGTTATTTTTTCTTAATTTTCTAAGACTTGGAAATATTTTTCCATAATTATTCTCGACCAATTTTCCTTAATTAGTCAAACTTTTCATAATTGGCTTGGAAAACTATAATAATTATTTTCCACCAAAATTCTTCTATTTCTCCTTGTCAGTTTTGACCCTTAATTATTTAGGAATATTTCTTATTCCTAATTATCATAGTACTGGATGTGACAATAAGGCATGGTAGATTGGCATGGATATGATAGCAAGCCCAGATGGGCCATAGGGACAAGCCAATGGTTTAGAAAATTTCACGGGCACCGTGATAGGAAAATGGCCTGAGGTAGCTAAAAGTTAAGGGGAAAAGGAAACGCAAGAAAGAGGAATGATTTTAGAGATGACTAAAAGAAGTGGTCTTGGGGAATGACCAGTTAAGCCACTAACTGAGGGCAGACAACTTATTCTCTAACTCAGTCTACTAGCATAAAGACTCCTAAAGATTAGAACATGGTTTAGGCATAATGAGAAAGAATTCAGGGTCACGGTAGGTCCTGAAGAGGCTTACAGGAAAGCGTAGTAGCTCTCAAGGTCACAATAGACCAAGCCTAAAGGAAGGTTACCGAGCAATGAGGATAGTATCTCTTTGGAACATGAGAATGAGATGAGTAAGGATGAGTCTAAGATGGAAAAACCTCCTCAGGTTGATTACTTCATACAGAGAAAGTACCCTTGACTTTTTCACAGACACCATTATTGTTGAATAGGCCATATTCAACTCTACTCTAGCCAATGAAAGAAAGCGAGGAAAGTGAGAGTTAAAGGAACTATAAGCTGTAAGTCCTGAAGTGTACATATTTAGGCAAGCCAAATACGAGACAAGAATATGAAACAGAAGAGGCATGCCCTTAAAGTAAAGATGGTAACAAACAGGTATGCTGGAAGTAACAGATAAAAGCAGTGTTAGAGAAACTTGAAGTGCACAGTAAAAAGCCATAAAGGCAAAAGCACTACCATGGTAATGTCATGAAAATGAGCTAGGCTCGTATAAAGGACAGAAAAACTATGCTAACACACGATGGAAACCCTAAAATTTAAAGTTGGAAACCATAGTTATCCGGAAGTACCTCCAATTATGGGTGTAGAAAGGTTGATCAAAGCCCGTAAATTGATGTTGAAATTCATCAGGACCCTTCCAAATCCTATCAAAAGTTGGCCCAGAGGCTTATAGATTGGCCCTACCCCCTAATCTGAGCCAGATTCATGACGTCTTCCATGTTTTAGTTGAAGAAGTATCTGCCGGATCCCTCTCATACTTTAGAATATGAAGACATAGAGCTGCGAGATAACCTCACCTTTGAGGAGAAACCAATGAAAGTGATAGATCGGTAAATTAAGCAACTGCAAAATAAGACTATTCTGATGGTTAGAGTTGTCTAGAGAGATCTAACCCAGGAAGAGGCCACGTGGGAGAAGGAAGATGACATGAAGGCCAAATACCCAGAACTGTTAGATAAGGTGTGTTTCTAAATTTCGAGGACAAAGTTTATTTAAAAAGGGGGGAATTGTCACATCCTGAGAAATTTTACTTAGACATAGGGAATCAAAAATTAGAATAAGGGCCAATATAGAAACTATATGGGGAGATGAACCAACTTTTGATGTGAAACCTCGATAAGGTTTGGGCTGGCATTTTTGTAACTATCGGTTTAGGAAGGGCAAAACGGGAAAATTTGAGAAAAACTCTTTAAAATTCCTGAAAAATAGGAAAAGTACAAATTGGAAGTTTTGAAAGCTCGATTGATGCCTAAAAGGTGAAATTACGATGAAAATGAATTATTATGGAATTTCCCATAAACAGAGGTTTTTTGGAAAAATATTGAAAAATCAGAAGAAAATAATTATTTTAGTTAGTTACAGGCCTCGATAAATTTGGAAAAAAGATGAAAAATTCATTTAAATATTTATTTGAATTTATAAAATTGGTTTTAGGGCTTGAAAGTTCAGGAATTAATTTTAGAGAATTTATTTTCCTGCAGTGACACTGAAAGAGGCCTAATTGGAGAAAATTCAAAATAAATACCTAGAGGTGACAAAAAATTCTGAAAATTTGCAGATCATGTTCTCATATTAAAAGATGAATTATCATGAAGAGAAATGAATTTTTGGAGGTCTATAAAAATTATGAAATGTTTCTAGTGAATAGTAACTGATAAAGTCTCAAATTGGTTTGAGATAGTGATTTGGTCTGTGGGCTAGCTTTTTGGACCAGCCCAAATCATTCGTGGGGCCCACATTGATCCCAATAAGGGCCTAATTTCATGCAGCTTCCAGGTCCCTCTATTTTTATTAAATAAAATGTGAAATTCATGGATAAATGCTTGGAAAAATCTGGAAATTGGCCACTTGTTCAAATGTGACTACTTCTAGCATTTGATGACTGCCACATAACCCCCATAAGGTGGCAAATTTCATCCAAATAGAGAGAGGGAAGGAAGATCAGATTTTTCTATATATATCCCTTTAGAAAATACAAATAAATGTTTGGGAAATTGGAAAAATAAGGAGAGACTCTGTCACTGTAGCTCCAGCCCTATTTGTTCAAACATTTCAAGTGTTTTAGGCAAGAAATCATCTAACTTACATCAAGGAAACACCAAGATATGTTTAAGCCTTCCTATCCCTAAGCTTTAAGGTAGTTTTAGTTGAGTTTTGAGTTGAAAAACTAAGTGTAAATGCTGTCAAATTTTTGCTGTGTCCATGGAAAGTTTAGGGAAGGATAGAAACCTTAAATACCGAGTGGAATAAGCAAGATTAAGTGGTGTATGGATTGGTCTTTGGAAGAAAATCCACCTAGGGTTTAAGAGCAAGATTTCGGCCTAGCACTGTTCATGCAGAAGCAAATTGTTTTGGCTTGATTTGATGATTCCAATATGTCACACCTTACTATAATATTGACTTAGGTTCCTTTCAAAATCATTTTTGACCACATTGGATGGTCTTGGGCTCACTTTTTACCATAAAAATGCTAATTTTCGGATTTTTACTGTTCATCGGGTAAAAATCCAGTTTTTCTGGCCCAACTTCAAAAATTCATAACTTATTCTACAAAACTCCAATTGGGGTGGTTCAAAATTATACTTAAATCTCTTTAAGTCCTCTTTCAAGGAAAAATAATCTCATTGTCCAATTATTTATGAGAAAGCATCAAGTTTTTGAGAAAACAACACTGTCCATTTGCCAAAAACCCTGATGTCCAGATTCTGACCATTAACTTTGAAAAATCATTATAAATCGTATACTGGGCCATTTTTAACGTTTTAGCTATCAATTTGAAGCTCAGGATGTCATATTTCATCATACCAAATTTCACAATTTAACGTGTTCGGGAACATAATCAAAAAGTCACGTGAACCGGTCAGGGTCAGTGTGCTTCCAGCACTGTTAGTTTAATATGTACATGACCAAAATATTATCACGAAATTTTGTGGCTAAACTCCACAAATCAACCTTCAATCTGCAGGTTCCCCTTGGAGGATTCAGGTCCTAAAATGTTACATTATTTTTGAGAGATGAGATTTTTGAAAATCCCAGTAGCAAATTAACCAACTATAACACCAAGCAAGCATCATTATTATGCATGATCATATTAGCTACTATTGGTGAGCTAACATGCTTATCATTTGGCAAACTCAAACATGCAAAGGCCAAAGCAAGATACTATAAAGAGCAGCCATATAACAATCAAGAAAGCTCAACCACAATAATAGTAATTAACCATACAATAATCAACAATGCTAGTTAGTGGTAGTAGCTAGGTTTAACTTACTACCTTGTTCCAAAAGTCTTAGCCTTTCTTCCTTCTCCTCTTTTCCTTGGAAAATATCAAACCCTAACCATGTGATCCAACAAAAATGGCAGCAAGAATCATTATCCAACCATGAAAAAGCAAGAACATACATCAAAATGATTCTTGAACCATAAAGTTCCCTCCTTTGTTCACTAGTTTTAGATTTGGTTCTCTTTAACCCTAAAAATCACTTCTTAACTTGTTCCTACATGGATTTTCATGTAGATTCCAAAAATGAGCTTATATTTATGAAAATAAATTTGCTTCTTCTAGCCACACCTTGACCAAACCACTAGAGGTTTTGACCCAAAATTTTCAGCTTTGCTTTTAAGCTTCCAACACTTGTTTCTTCTAGTCTACCCTACACCATTCCTCATTTTAAGCATCATGGAAGCCTTAAAACAATGAAAAGCTCATCCTAGGGTCCAGTTCTTCACTTGGCCGAAAATAACTCTCACAACAACAACCATGAAAAATGCTTTAAAATCACTTAAACTCACTTGCCAACACTAGGATCTAGCTTGTGTTGTTGTGTCTTAGCAAGTGTTATGATCAAAACTTCTTTCCCCTTTTTATTAATCAGTTTGGTCCACATTAAGAGAGGGAAGAGATAGATTTTAAACCATAAAAATGAAAGAAAACAAAGTAAGAACACCTCTAGTACCAAGATCTAACCTTGCAACTTGCTTGAATGACCAAAGGTGCTCCCTTTCTTCTTGTTTTCTCTCAAACTCTCTCTTTTTCTTCCACTTCCTCCCTTGCACGAAATATGGGTCTGAAAATGGGGAGGGAAGAGCTGATTAATTGGCTCAAAATATCTCAACCACCCTCTTTAATGATAGTCCAAGTGTCATTACCCTACTAAGTCTTGATTCCTCTCTCTTAATTAACATAATTCCAAATGAAATTATTTACTAAAGTCAAAATCCTCTCCATTCATGGAATGACACTTGGCTAATTCAAATCTTCTCCTTTAAGAGCTTGACACTTGGCTCATTAGGATCCCTTGGATTTGCAAGACACCAATCTTGCTTTATTAGTATACTTTAGGCTCTGAGTTTAACTTCTTTTCTATAATTGCAGTAGCTTAGCCTCTGTAATTATTTTTTGTCAGATCCTTAATTTATTCTCCTCATTATTATCTTTCCAAATTGCCCTCTTTGTCTAAAAATTAATTTCCTTATTTTAGGGATTTTTCCCACTTTTCACATTATTTGGAAAAATCTTGGACACTTAAGGGTTTCCATTTAATTCCATAATTCCTTATAATTCATTGGGATCTCATAGAAATTTTCTTGGAATTTTATTCCTCTTAAAATATTTATTTGGAATTTTCCAAATAAAATCCCTCAATTAGCCTAAATCACCCTTAAATTCTCTTATAATTTCTCTAAGGGTAATTTGGTCATAAAACCAACTTTATAATTTCATATAACTCTCAAAGGATATTATCCCTATTTTTCCTTAATTTTCCATGGCTCGAAAAATATTTTTCCTTATTTACATTTGACCAATTTTCTTTAATTAGTCAATTCCTATAATTGGCTTGGAAAATTACTGTAATTATTTTCCACCAAAATTCTTTGACTTTTCCTTATTATTTTAATCCTCAATAATTTGAGAATATTTCTTATCTCTAATTATCATAATGCTGGATGTGACACAATGGGTTTAAAACATTCTTTTATGTAGGGATATGTTGTTGGAAAGTATTTAAAATCATTGGAATCAAAAATGGAATTTTTAGAAGATTACACCCCCTATTCAGCCAAGGTGAATTCATGGGGAAAGAGTTTGATTTTCAAAAATCTAATTCCATATTGAATTCCTCATGAAAAATTATGTAGGTATGAGTCATGAGGTTATTGATTCTAAAGGAGGAATCATTTTAGTAAAAATCAAAGAAGAAAGGGGAGAAAATGTTAAGTAAAAGTTTAAGGATTATGTTAAGTTGTTTGGTTATAATATAGCCTATATTTATGTTTGATTTAATAGGCTTTGTGAGGAGGAATCAAGGAAGATCATTGTTCCGTGTGGTAACCAAATTGG